>NW_020955476.1:0-121859 GCF_003031625.1 Empidonax traillii
GGGAGGTCGGAGGGATGCTGGCATGTGGCCGCTCCTCCGACAGCCGGTGACTGATGGAGGCTCTTGGGAAGGAAGGCTCTGTGCGAGGGGAGGGGGGAGAGGAGGAGGTGGCTTCCTCCTGACGCCATTTCCGAGGGCTGGGATATATAAATGAGCCGGTTGCTGCAGTGCCCCATCTGGGATCCTCAGCCAGGGCACTGGCGTAGATACACACTCCCGGTGCTGGTCTCCCCCCGGCACTCTGCCTGGAGCCCTCACGACAGCACGGACTCACCCTCTGCCCCTTTCTCCTTCCCTCCATCCCGCCAGCACCATGAGCCGCCCAGGACTGTTCGCCGTCCTGCTCCTGGCCGTGCCGGGTAAGTGGGGCTGGGCTGGGCTCCGTGTCCCCCTCCCGCGGGCAGCGCTGCGGCCCCGGCCCCCTCCGGCCCTCGGCACCGCGGACAGCGACGGAGCGGCCCCGTCAGCACCGCGGACAGCGGCCGCCGCAAGGTCACTGCCGAGGGCCGCGCCGGGCCCTTCCTTGCCTTCCCTTGTCTTCCCTTCCCTTGCCTTCCCTTGTCTTCCCTTCCCTTACCTTCCCTTGCCTTTCCTTGCCTTGCCTTGCCTTGCCTTGCCTTGCCTTGCCTTGCCTTCCCTTCCCTTCCCTTCCCTTCCCAACTGAAAGGGGTACAGTGCAAAAATCCAGCTGCAGCACCCAGGGACTACTTCCACCAGAGAGTGACAGCCCTCTTCTCCACTCCCATTTTTAGCAGGATAGTAATTCCTTGCTCATCTCACAACTGAAATGAATAACAAGTTATCTTTTTTCACCTCTCCCCACTTTACAGCCATCTCCCTTCCTGTGGCAAATGACATGAATAAAGGCGACACTAAGGTAAGGATGGGCCAGTAGTGGAAGGGTCAAATGAAGAGGAAGGATGTGATGTTTAACCTCCACCCAGCTGTTTGGTTTTGGCCTGCTCCAGCACTGGAGGAAGTCCCTTAGGAGGTACCAGAGGGATCGGACAAGCATGTTTAGCGAGGAGATGGAGGCTGGGTATACCTTTCCCCAGTCCTCCTACTTTCAGCTTTTCAAAGCTCCCAACAGGAGGTGACTCAGGAGAGAGTGGGGGGAGATGTGATTCAGGAAAGGGCATTGCTAGAACTGTGTGTGTTTGGGGGTGTGTACATCTGTGCTTGCACGTGTGTAGTATGTTCCTTAGACATGCATGTTCCGGAAAAATAGGCAACTGGTACTCTCGGCTTGCTAATCCATTCTCAGCGGCTGCTCAGCCTGTCTGGATGGCTACAAGCAGCGCGGGACTTGGCTGACCTCTCCAGCCTTCTTTTATAGGCTTCCGTGCCTACATCTGTGTCATGCCCTCTGACATTTATAGCTGCACTTTGCAAATGTGTGCTCTCCTTTTGGCAGCCTAAATGCTTGGATAGGTGGGTTTGCCCCTGTTTATCTGTGACAGGCACTACCCCCCTCACCTCCTCCTTCCCCGTCTTTCAGATAAGCCAATCTCTTGGCTGCCCAAATTAAAACTTCTACAGAAATTCATGTCCAGAAAGGAAACTCCAGCCTTTTCCCCCCTACTTCTTGACATGTTCTGTGTTTTGAAATTTTCTAGCCACAAATTGTTTTTTCCCTCAGCAGCAGGAGGGGAGGGTACAGGCTCCATTACCCGTTACCTATAGGACATGTGCCATGAACAATTCCTCCCTGTTTTCTGTCAGGCGTGCCTGGGCCTGGAGGGTTGGTTGCTTTGTTAAGACTTTTAGCCTGCTTAGCCCTTGCTGGGGCTGAGCCGTGAGCTGTGAGACACCGGATGCCTTCCTCGGTCTGTGTGCTGCTGAGGAAGGGCATGTGGGATAGGCAGTTCAACTGGCCATGCTGGAGTGTGATGCTCGTTGGGCATCTGGTGGCACAGGCCATTAATTCCACGATTTTCCCTGGGAGATCTATCCCCTAATATGTTCCATGTGTTAAAAATGGCACTTTTGTGGCAGTTGGTGCAACTCTATGGAAATGCTTCCACCAAGGAAGGATTCCTTCCCAAGACTGCCCCCCTCCCTGGACATTAGCCTGAGATATGCTTTATCTGAGAGCAAGATCAGCTTTCTTTTAAATTCGCTGTAATTGGAAGGAGCCTTAGGGCTTTCTGTCTTCACCACCCTCTGAGACACAGCATTTTAATGAAGGAAGTCCTGGTCTTACAGGACAGATCAGGGCAGGGATATCATCACATGAATACAGCAACAAGCACTGCAGCTCTTCCTACACACCATGCTCTGTGCCACCAGCATTTGTGGGTGGCTCAGGGCTGTGTAATGGGTGCTCAGCACCTGCAGGCCTTTCCTGGGCAGCTCATCAGACTTCCCTTACACCGAGGGCTTTCCACAAGCAGCTGAGCATGACCAAAGCATTTACAATGTGTCTGGTGTTTGCCCACTATTGTGCTTGTTTCCCACTTACTACCATACTTTTCAGAAGGGCCTGAGCACAACCAAGCTCAAACATGGAGAAGTCTGTCCTTCTAAGGACAAGATCCTTTGGAAATTTCTGTGTGGGGACATTGTGAGCTGCTCTTAAGGATCTAGTTACCTGCTCATGGTTAGATGATAGCTGTGGCAAAAATCCAGTCTGAGTTTCTGCACTGGATTAATTACATTCATTTGGAAAGGATCTCGTCCATTTCCTGATGCAGGCTATTATTTCATGACCTTGTGGAGCCTCACTTTGCAAGACTTGCTCTAACAAAAGGACAAGGAGAGTGCTGTGGAACGACTGCATTCTTCATCTAATTACCTTGCAAAGTTCCTCCACAGAGTTGACTGTATTTCTGTGGTGACTGATGTGGGTTTTTGTGCTCAGACAAAGACCTTGAATCAGCTTGGAAGCCTTTATAAAGCTTGAATAGAATATTTCATTGAACTAGATTCTTATTTCTCCTGCTGAGAAAGTCCTTAACTCTGAAGCTGCATCAAAAACTGTTGTAATAAGGGGGTTCAGAGGTTGGGAAACATGTGATAGGAGAATCAGAATCTGGTTTTCTTTCAATTTAATGGTAGAGTGAGGTGGCTCAAAGTCATCTAAAATCAGTATTATTGGATTGCTTGTGGTATAGGAGTTTAATACTAGGGAAAATCCTCTTGTTGATTTTTTTTTTTAGGTCTTTCCTGTAACATTTTTAATCCATCAGGCAATCCCCTCAAACTCAAAGGAGTTTAGGAGTTCAGCATTTTAGCCTGTGATCTGCAAAAGCAGAATTCTCTCCTTACATGGGGTGAAAATTTGCCCATTGCAGCTGGTCAATGAATATATCCAGTTGCTTGAATGAACAGCATTGTAGATGATTGGGAACTGCTGACTTGTGTTTAATTTCTGCTGCAGCCACAGTGCTCAGCTCTCCTGAGAATGGTGCATTGTGAGGGAGGTCAGGGCTCTCAGGGCTGCCTGCAGAAATCATCAGGAGAAAGAGATTCAGTGAGTAGTTTTTTTTCTCCCAAGCCTTACTTGTATTCTTTTTTTTTTTTTTCCCATTTAGCCTCTGTTTTTTCCACAGGCAGTTGTTAGCCTTGCATCCTTCCTAGGCTGCTTTATAAATAATCACCCTTTTGAAGCAGGCAGCCTGATTCCTATACCACTAACCACCACCAGACTGTAGTGAATGTTTCTCTCCTGTGTGATCGTTTGGGTCTACCATGATAACACATTAGGGCTTCCAGTGGTGTGTTTTTATGTGGCTTCACATCTGACAGAGGTATCATGTTGCCTCTGCACCTCTTTCATTCTCCTACCACACACACAGCTCTGGGATCCCTGTGGTATCGGCAGTGCTGCAGTTGCATGGATGAAGAGTTAGGCCTTTCATCTCAGTACAGGTGACAAACCAGATAAATAATGCTCCTCATCTTACACTGATGAGAAGAGCTGCTGGAAAGGGTGGGCCCAGAGTTCATCCTGTCTGAGAAGCTGCGCCAGATTTTCTTTGCTTTCAGATGACCTGCTACCGTGTACAGTTCTTTCAGTCTGTAACAGATGAACATTCAAAGTTCAAGGTCAAACACTTCTCCAGCGTGTCTTGTCCTTCTCTAGGGTTTGAGAGCAGTATTTTTACTCTGTGTTTGAAAATAGTTTGCCCCTCACCCTCCATGCCTGGCTGCAATGTAACTGTGGTGCCTTTCTCAGGCTTTGAGGACCTTATAAGATTTCAAGGTCACCTATTGAATAGCTATGACCCCTTGTTTCTCTCTACAACCCACTGAGCCCTTTTATGAGATGCAGCTTGAGATATATTGGCTTAAAAGAGGACGATTTTGAGCTTTCTATACATATATCCAGATACCCTTTACTCTCCTGATGTGCCCAGACCCTGGGATGGTCTGAAGCTGTGAAATCCTCAGCTTAATTGTGTGTCATGTTGAAGAAGCTCTTTCCATTGTCACGTGTCATTTGTTCACCTCTGAGTTGCAGGAGGTACTCTCTGTTCCTGCATCAGGTAAAATAGGAACTGAACATTCAGTTCTGGCTTAACCAGAAAGATCCATGACAGCACCTGCTGCATTTTAGCCTTTGTAACAAGTAGATTTAGGAACAAAAGACAAAAAAACAGTTTGTATTTTTGTCTCTTTCTAGGTGATGAAGTGCATTGTAGAGGTCATCTCTGATACTTTATCTAAGCCAAACCCCCTGCCGATCAGCGAGGAATGCCTAGAAACACTCCGAGGAGGTACAGCCTCAGACTTAATGCTGGGTATCAGCAAGCATGGATCTGGCAAGTAGGGGCTGGTCCTGCCCTGACCAGCAGAGCCCTGTATCTCTGACCCCTGTTAAGGGGTCCTCAACGCACTCACTTTCCTCACCATCACCCTACCAGTTTGCACTGTCCCCAGAAGCAGGGACTGAGCCGTTGCTTGTTCCAGGTCTGGCCTCATGCAGGCACAGTGGCCAGGGGGTGCTGGCTGACATGAAACTGCCTGGTTTTCATAGGACCTTCCTGTCGTCTTAACCACACAGTTAAGAGATGTGGCAGCAAATCAGGCCAAGGGAGAGGGAAGAGCAAATGAAGAGAGAGGTGGCATTTGGGGCTCTTTTTAATTTCCTGGGGGTAGGGGGAGGTTTTCTTTGGCTACTTTCTTTACTAAGTCTTCCCTATTGCAGATGAACGAATTATTTCTATCCTTCGCCACCAAAACCTATTGAAGGAACTTCAGGAAATTGCTGCTCAAGGTACAGTATCAGCATGGTTATTTGGGAATACATGGGGAAGTTATAGGGAAGGGTGTTTTCATCTTCTGTAGCCCCTTACACAGTTTTATTGCTTGTTTGGTTTGTGTTTTTTTAATTTATTTTACATTAGTTTGAGATCACATAAATATGCCCTGCGACGTATGATTACAGGACTTGCAGCAGAGATTGTGTGAGCGGAGACAGGAATTTTGATTATAACTCCAATATGTATCTGCAATATGTATCTAATGATTTCAATAACTATCAACATAATTTGGTGGTGATGGAGAGTATAGACATTTTGGAGTGGGAGACCCTAAAAGGAAATACTGTAATTTAATTCAACAAATAATCACCAGCTCCCAAACTGGAATGAAAGGCAAGAAAATCTTCACTGTTTGTGCAGCTGGAATTTAGCACTAAACCCAGGTATGGCAGAAGGGAATCCACACTGAGCATTGAGTAGAACTTGCACCTAAAAGATCCCAGTGAAAATGTTCTTGAGCTAATGGGGGATTTTTTTTATGGTTTTCTTAACTCAAATGCAAGCTTCTTGGATTTGGAGAGGTGCAGGCTGCTCACCATGGGTCAACGTGGGAGCAGCAGCAGCACAGAGCTGTGCAAAGGGTGTGCAAGGGGAAGAAGGGCTGTTCTCAGGTGCCCAGAGCTGACATGCAGGTTCCAGGCAAGGCTGCTTCAAAGCTAGTCCAGATCCCTCTGTCCAGGTGGTCAGTTGAGGTTGCAACAAGGCTCTCACCAGGCTACAGGGAAAGTACCTTCTAACCTTCCCTCCTTCTTCTCCCTGGGCTAACCTGGGTGACAGCTGGGCATCACCAGGGAGATGATCAGGGCAACCCTGTGCCCTGCTCCTGTGTGGCAAGTCTGCCAGGGATGGCTGGAAGGCAGTGCCACCAGAATACTATCAGAGTAAGGAAGACACAGAGGCAACAGGGAAAAGGGAGAGGAAAAATTTCAGAAAGTCAGGATTGGGAGAGAGTCTCATGCAGCTCCAAAGCCATATTTTCATCACTACCCAAATGGTGGAGGGGCCAATTGGGTGGTGACCTCAGATGGGCCCCATGGATGCTGCAGTGATCCATACCTCAGCCTCCTCAATGTGCTGGGATGCTGGTGCCTAGGCACAGCAGGGATTTGAGGAGGAGCACTCAGTTATAAGAGAGGCTGTGCCACTCGACATGGAGTCCATGAGAAGGAACTTGTTTCACAGAGGTGCATCTTGCTTCACTCTTTCCTTGCCCTGAGCCCCTCACACCACTTAGTCCCAGGGTAACATGAGCTCTCATCTACAGATCACAGAGAGTGGGGGTAGGACAGTCTTGTAGACCAAGGGAAAAGTAAAGGTGTTTATCTTGGTCTCCCCTGAGGTGGCTGCAGCTCGTTCTGCTCAGGCTGGAGAATCTACACCATTCAGTTCTGGGCTAGAGAGCACTGGGCAGTGTTCCCTCTTGCCGTTACATTAAGTTATAGAAGCAGGGCATGAGCTGGGTTAAAAAGACCTTTCTTGGCCTGCAGACCCCATTGGAATGGGACTGTCTGGGAAGTGCTGGTTGCCAGGACATCTGCATTCTGATCTCCAGCTTGTGTTGCCTTCAGACACCTTTCTCCAGGGTGTTGTGTTTGTCAAGTGTTATCAAGTGGATAGCCCCAGGCTATCCCTGCAGTGGGAATGAATGCTGCTTCTTTCTCCCAGCACTCTGGGGAGAGAGGCCCCCACAACCAGGCTGGAGGGCACAGTGATCACCTCAGCAGACGTACATAGGCAGAATTTGGCAGGAGGCAATATTTATCCCTTAATTCTCTAATGCTGCAGTCTTTTGTTGGCCTCAGTGTGCTGCAGTTCAGCACCTCTTATTCCCTAGATCTCCACCAATATTAGTTTTCCTGGCAACCCTGCTTCTCTGTTTGTTTAGAGACCATTTTATTTCCTGCAGATGATGTTTTTGATCGTGGTTTTGTTACTGAGGTTGATTCACGTATCCTCCAGTCTCACCTCTCCTCACAGCTCCCCTGTGGCAGATTTGTCTGCTGTAGAAAATACAAAGGGTGCAGAGCTATTTCCCTGCCTTTACTTTCTGAAACACAGGAGGGATTGTTGCCTTTCCGTACTTTTTATTACTTGACACAGGTGCCAATGAGAGAACTCATCAGCAGAAGAAAAACAGTGGCTTCGAAGATGAACTTTCTGAAGTCCTTGAAAGTCAGAAGGACAAGAACAAGCAGAGAGGTCAGTGTCAGCCTCCACCCCCAGGAAATCCAGGTCAGGCTGTAAACAAGGATGTTCTTTCTAACAGCCTTGATATGTCCACCTGCTTCTCTTGTAAGCATCTTCTTTGATGCTGTCACTGAGACACACAAAGCAACATGATGTTTGCTTTCTTCTTATTTACAAGCTTAAACAACATGTAGTTTCTGAGCTTTAGTAATTGGGGATTGTCAAGTTACCAAACTGGTACTGTTTCTACCCCAACTATCACTCACTCCTAATGTTTAAATGAGTCACAGCCAGGGAAATCCAGGACTGAAAGACTCAGTGATACAGGCAAGAGTGATCTGGGTCTGTCCCTGCCACCCTTGTTTACAGGCATCTAAGATATTGGGGTAATGGATCTCTGAAAGAAAAATGGAACTTGGTACACACATTGCACATGCCCCAACAAAACCACTGTATCTTGGAAAGATCATATTCAGTTGGGATTTTCCCTTGTCACTATGTTTCTACAGCCTGACTAGAGACAGGCAGTTTAGCAGAGAGGAGGGTTTGGCCCCTTTCTTCCTCCTTGTCAGGAAGACACAATGCTGCTGTGGGGGGATGTGACTTCTTGTCTAGCAGCTGCACCCCCCCAGAGAGTCTCAAGAGGGCTCTGGGGCATGTGGTTGAACCACAGCAGCACAGAAACTTCATTCCAAAGCTGCTCAAAGCAATGAGTAGTGACACCCCTGGGGGCTGCTGATGCAGCCAGCATGGCCAAAAGCCAACAGACAGGACGGTGGCACTGGATCTCCCTCCTGTCAGGGCAGACCTGAACCTCTTGCTCCAGCAGTGTGGAGACCGATGAGGATGAAGTGTGGCATACTGGGCCTTCCAGCCCTGCTGACAGTCCAGTGCCAGTGACACCAGTGACCAGCACGGTGTCACTGGTCTTCACCAGCCTTGTGTGACCAGCATCCCCTCAACCCAGTACACCCCTCAGCCCTCCTTGGGGCTGCAAGAGCTTTTCCATACCTATCTGGCTTTTAAGTACACATCTTTTCTTTTGCAAAGTGGTTTCTATGTCTAATTGTCTTAAAAGAGACCAGTGTCACCTGAGCAAGAGCAAATACCCAGCTCACATTAAGCTCCTGCTGAGTAGCTCCTTTGCAGATGCAGAGCCACTCCCCCTCTCTCCAGCACCCTGGGAACACGGCTGGATACCTGTTTAGTCTGATGGGAGAAATAAGAATGCAATGTTAGCACAGCACTCAGAGCAGGGAGAGCTGAGCAAGTGCCGTGTTACACTCCTAAATAATTTCATTTTACTTGCAATCTGGTTTCACGCAGGGCGAGTTCGTTGCTGGCATCTCAAGAGACGGTGATGAGGCCTGTGCCGCAGCAAAACGCTTTGGCATATGTTTAACTTCGGCCTTGCAAGTCTCTCCAGGAGCACCGGCACCAGAGAGAGCACTGCCTTGCCTGAACACAAACATATGCTGAAGTGACTTGCAAAAGGATCCACGGGCTGGCTTAGCAGATTGCTGAGCAGGGCTGAAGCTCCCTGGGAAATGGTTGGGCTTTGCTGCTTGTGAAATGAGCTCTCAGCAGAAGTGTTTCTTCTTGTTTGTCCTTGTGCAGATGCAGCAGGGGAGCACTCTGAAGACGAACAGCCCACAGGGTCCCTGACTGAGCCGACAGAACAGAAACCCCTGCAAAATGAAGATTCAAGAGAGGAGGGAAAAAATAGCCTGGAGGAGAGGGAGCCCAGGCCAAGGGATACTGACCCTGAAGAGAAAGAGGATCGGGAAGAAGCAGAAAGCAATGACATAAGGGATGTAGAGGATGCCCAGCGAGACAAACCTTTGGACAACCACATAGGCAAAGATTTCAGTGAGGATGAGCATCAGCAGCAAGGGGATGAAGAGGAGGAGCCCAGAGGCTCCAGGGACAGCCTGGAGCTTGAGGGTGAGGGAGAGGAGCCATCCAGGAAGGGTCGGAAGCACAGCAAGGAGGTGGCAGGGGAGCGTGTGGAGCGGGAGGATGACGGAGATGATGCTGCAGAGGAGGACCCTACTGAAGCAGAGAGGTCACTTGATTTGGCTGAGGAGGACGAGGAGGCTGAGGAGGTGCAGGGAGATGACAGTACGTATCCCAGTTGACTGCACAGATACTTTCCTATGGTAGCTGAGAGCACTGAGACAGATGGATTAGAGGCTTTAAAGCCAAAAAGCTGAGGCAGGTGCTTACTGGGTTTACAGAAATACCCTTGCCAGCAGCCACCCAGACCTCACCACAAGCACCTGACACATGGGCCCATGCACAGCAGGCAACAGGCCCTGCAGCTGCCTTGCTGCCTGCTGCTCAGCTCTTCTAGGTCCTAGGGACAACCAATTCCTTTTTCTTGGACTTCCTACAGGGTTTTGCACTGCTGACTTCAAGCCTCGCTACTGACAGGGCAACAGGAGAGTGGGTATTTCCAGAATCCTAGGAAAGTGGGCCTAAGTCAGGAAACCCATCTGGCATCACCCCTCAGTTCAAAGGTGGACTGCAACCAGGTTAACAGTTGTTTTCACTGTTTTGTTTTATGCTCTTTCAGATAATGATGATGAGCTGGGATTTGGCAAAGATGGGCGGAGCTCTGAGGAGGAGGAGGAAGAGGAGGAGGAGGAGGAAGAGCAGCCCCGGGCAGTGAGAGGAGGAAGACATCACCTTGAGGATGAGGGGATGCAGGAGGAGGAGGACACCTTCCAGACCAGGGATGCCAAAAGTGATGAGACAGAGGAGGAATCCTCCAGGGAGTGGGAAGACACCAAGAGATGGAATAAAATGGATGAACTGGCCAAGCAGTTGACATCAAAGAAGCGCAGGGAGGAAAATGATAGTGAGGAAGACCCAGACAGGTCCATGAAAAAGGCATTTCGGTCCCGCAAGTATGCCTTCCGTAGTCCAGAGGGAGATGTGAAAAGGTCATGGAAGCATCATTCAAAGGAGGACAGCAGTGAAGGAGGCTTCCCACTTGCTCCCATGCCTGAAGAAAAGAAGGACGAGGAGGGCAGTGCTAACAGAAGAACAGAGGTTGGTGTACTTAGGCTTAAGAATATATCCTGCCTGGTTATCCAAACTATGCTGGGAGATGTAGATCTCCCTTGGCATTAACATAGCCAGCAAAGGTTATCTGTGACATTAAGCTGAGGCTTAGTGAACTTTTAGTCATTCAGCCCCAGGTACTATTGAAATTTGCACCTAGTTGTGTCTTTGTTTTTTATCTTTGTTTTAGTGATTAAAGCAAAACCATTCCCTGCCCCACAGAGTCATGTCTCCAGTGACAAGACTTTTGCACTGGCCTATGCTGGACATGGTGACCAGAGCTATATCTGGAGCCTGGGGATGGGCCTTGTGTCTCAAAGCCCTTCCAAGTCAAAGGAAATGCTTTCCCTGTCTCAGGAATGGAGTGAGTAATGTCAGACCTCCTACAGAGGTTAATCAGGGGTGCAGCTTGGTGAGAAAGTTGGGCCATTGCAGTCAAAACTGTTAACAGACGTTGGAATACATCCGAGTCAGGCTTTCAAAGTCAGACATCTCCTTCCCTGATACCTTGCGTGATGCGGGGTAGTAGCTCAGCACCTCCACAGAAGCCAGGACTGGTGGATTCACCGTTGTGCTGAGGCCCAGCTCCAGGCACAGGAGTTGATTTGGGATAGCTCAGAGGGCTTTGTGGGTGTTTGCCCTGGGACAGGCCATGATCAGGTGCCTGGGAAGAGGCTGGGGCAGCAGGAGAACGAAGCCAGTTTGCTGCAGCTCTCTTCCCTCCAAAACAAGCCTCTTGCTTTAGTTACTCACCAAACCACTGGCCAAAGATTGCCCATCAGCATCCCCCACCAAAAGAGCATCTCCACTTGTGTTGGTTCAAAGCAAAGCCAAATGTCTCAGCTTGAAGCAGGGATGCAGTGGGGTGGGCTGCCCCCTCTGGCTCCTCACTACCATCTGCTCACATCCCAGGTCTCTCCCCTTAGGAGGTTGCTACCCACCTGCCCCATGCCAGTGGCTCTGGGGTCCACCTTGTCTGCAAGGCGGTGGACTCAGTCTCTAAACTAAGAAGGACTGGGAAGGAGGATGTTGAGGCTGCAAAACTGCTATGTTTACAGCTGCAACAACACTTTCTTGGGTTTTTTTTGTTTGTTTGGTTGGTTTTTTGTTTGTTTGTTTGTTTTTAAACTAGATCAGGGCCTCTGGGAGTCAGTGAGGAAGTGTCTAGACAAGGTACCCAGCAGTGAGGGAAGGGAAGACAGGCTCTGTCTCTGCCAGACCAGCTGCCATCCTGTTCCCTCTCCTCATTTTCAGGCCATGTGGTGATGTGGCTTGGCCAGTGAGGCCAGCGTGGGCACAGATGGGGGCTGAGTGTGCTGTTCTCTGCACTCTCCAAGGCTCAACATGTGGGGCCAGGCAGAAGTGATCCAGAACACACAGGCACAGCATGAGGCAGTGGTTTGGGCCTGACCAGGCTCTCTTTGGGTGCTGCAGAGTATCTCAGCACAGAGCTATTTTTCCGCTTTCTGGGGGTTCCAGCTGTAACCAAAACTCTCCTCCAGAAAGGCAAGCCTCAGACAGCTGCTCCCTGACCTGCTTCAAACAAAACTCACTGGAACAGCGGCTTGGGCTCAGTTGGGCTCCCAGCGTGCTTGTGGCACCCTGAGCTGCTTGCACCCTGCTGCAACCAAAGACGTCCCAGGGCCCTGTGGAGGGACACGGTGACTTTTTCCCTGTTCAGGAAAATAGCTCAGGGAAGAGAAAAAAATTACTTATTTTTACATTCTTCCTTAATTTTTTTCACACCAGCCAGATGCAGTGCTGGGAAGTAGCTCAGTGGCAGCCTGTGCTTGGCAGCTGCTGCAGGCTTTGTTCCCTCTGCACAGGAGAGGGGCTGTCACCTCGGTTCTGCTGATGGGAATAGGCACTTGTAGCATCTACAGTGCCAAGTTTGCTCCCACAGAGCTTGCTGCTGCATTGGGAGAATGCAGAGAGCCCCAGCTGATGGCAGCTGTGAGGGACAGGCAGGGCTGGAGCTGGCAGCAAGACAGGGCCAGCTGGGTACGACCCAAGTTCAGGTAAAGCCATGCAGTTAGGAATTTGAGTACCTGCACTAAATAAAATAGCTTCAGGTGACAGCACAGATACACAAGAGCCGCTGTAGAAAGACCACCAAGTGATGGGCAGCTCGAGCCTTGATGGCCTCCTCAGTCACTACTTTTCCCAAACAGAAAAGCTTCTTCTGATAGTGGAGGTACACACAAACACCCAGGGCAACATGGGGAGAGGAGACACCACCATCCTCTGCACGAGCAGGGCTCAAGCTGCACTTGCCACAGGTGGCAGGCACCAGCGTCCATCCTGGTTTGACTGCACTGGCTCAGTGCAGGTGCCCGCTGCAGTTCAGCAGAGCTGCCCTGGCCCCAGCTCCCTCCAACCTGTTCTGGAGGTACAGACCTGCTGGGAGCTGCCCTGCCTGGCAGAAAGAAGGCTGAGGAAGGACGGGAGCTGCACGTCTCGTCCCCATTACCTGCTGCAGCGATTAGGACAGGAGAAATCAGGGTTGTACGCAATGTCTGTCCAGAGGGGCAAATGCAGGAGCAGGCTGAAGGAACGGGGCAGGATGCGGCTGTGCTCATGCCCCAGGCAAGGCTTTCTGTAGCTCTGTGGGGCGAGGGCTGCCCACCCGTGGGTGCTGACACGTGTCCTGGGCTTCTGTTGCAGGACCAGGAGCTGGAGAGCCTGGCTGCCATCGAGGCCGAGCTGGAGCGCGTTGCCCACAAGCTGCACGAGCTGAGGCGAGGCTGAGGGCTCCAGCCCTCCCTGCGCAGGCGAGAGCACCGGCGCCACCCTCCCGCCTCCCCACCGCGTTTCCATTTCCTGAGTTAAGAGCAATTAAGCCGAGCAGAAGCACCGCCCTCGCTAGCGCCCAGGCCTGCCTCCCTCGCCATAGTGTTGTGCCCATCGCCGCTGCTTCACCTCACGCTCCCCTGTCCACTCGGATCCCCACCCGCCCGGCCGGGCGCTGGTGGGTGTGAAGCGCAACCTACGTGTGTATTTTCTGTCTGGGTGGGGGTTTTTTCCCCTCTTTTTTTTTTTTTTATTTTAAAGACAAGACAGCTTTCTAGAAAGTTCTCCTTTCACCGGTAGTTTCACTGGGTAAAAAACTGCAATAACTTGTTATCTTTTGATTAAGTGCTGAGAACTCTGACTGTAATATATTCTATATAAAAAATTTATCTAAGGAAAAATAAAACTGCAGTGGGTTTCTTCCTTTGTTTTGGCAGCTTCAGTCTCTGTTGTCAGCACGGCACGCTGCAGGGATCCTGCGGAGAGGAGGGGAATGAAGGGCTCCCCTCACGCAGACACGTGATGATGGCATTTCCCTCCTTCCCCAGGCTCCTGCGCTGCTGCCCGCTGGGGCCCAGCATCGAGGACACTTCCCTGTGGTCCCCAAGCGCTGCAGAGCTCTCCCTGCCCATCCAGGGCCCGCTGGTGCTGCACAGCTCAGCCCTGGCACTGGATGTCCTGGGAGCTTCAGTGAGACCTGGGAGCTTCAGGGGTCACAACCAAGGTCCATTGGTGAACACAAGGCTGACCAGAGAGAAAACAATTAAAAGTTTAAACACTGTGTCAATGCTTGACCAACTCAAGCTCTTCGGACAACACACAGGTAGTTTAGAAAAAAAAGAAGCAACAAATAGGCTAGTCACGAGGAAAAGTACTGGTCTGTGATTCCCCAGAGGTGAAGGCCCAGCCCGAGGGGATGTCCCTCCCGTGTGCCGGCCCACAGGAGTCGTGGCGGCTGGCTGGCACTGTGCTTACAGGCAGAACTGTCCCCATCCCTTGGGTTTCAGGCTACATGGCAGCTGGAGGACTGGGTGGTGCCTGGGCTGGGGAAGCTGGCCCCAAAAGTCTCCAAAATATTACAAAAATCATAATATTTCAGATGTTCTTTGTGTATTGGCAGCAGAGGAAAAGGCCCATCCACTGCAAGGGCTGTACTCCAGATGCCCCAGTTTGAAGCTCAGCTGAGACCACAGAACAGCTGAGACCCAAGGACTTTCTTCCAAGGGAAGGATGGTATTCAAGGCCTGAGTGCAAGGCCTGGGAGGATGCCTCACCAGCTGGTAGCTGCTGCTCTGCTCAGCCATAACTCTGTTTGCCACAGCCAGCCCTGCCTTGGGGTTGCTGCACCAAGCCCCAGGCAGCATCTAATGAGCACCCTTGTGAGAGTGCCTGTTGCTTAGCAAAATTTATTGCTGCTCAGTGAGATAACTCTCTCTCTCTTGCACCAGCCAAAACAGGGTTCTGATTAAATATTCCTGCTACCTTTTGAGAAATCAAGAATTCCTATCCCAGATGATGAAAGAACAATCACCTCAGAAGCCTACGCTATGAATAAATTCTTATGTATAAGAGTAGCTTAAATCCCAGTGATGTTTAGGTGTGTTATATAGCAAGCTAAAAATAGCTGACTTCCCTCTAATTGTTAGAAGAGAAATCAAATAAAATCTTTCTGGTATAAGGATGTCCAAAACAACTGCAAACAACTGCACTCAGGAAGGATGTGAACATTCAATTCTCGTGAAAACAAGTTTCTCCCAAAAAGCTGTTCATCTCGCTGCCCTATGCACTCAGAAAGATGAAGCAAAGTAGAACTTGTTATAAGGCATTTATTTTCATTATGTGTTGGAAAGGGACAATTCTCTCTTCAAAACAATTACAGAGATAATGCCACAATACCTACTGCATATTGCTTTACTGTTGAAACCAAAACATTGTCCAAAAACAGGTGCTTGGCAAACAAAAAGAAAATGAATATACTACCATTGAAATCAATGCTGTTAGATGAAAGCACCATCTTCATTGTCAGATCTGATCAGTCATGCAATTGAAGACGCCAAATAGCAAGTATTTTGGGTTTTACAGTAAGCCATGATCTTTTATGGGTTTATATAATTCTATACAAATTTAAGTACAAAATGGGAATTATGTTTCAGAAATCATAGTGAACCAGGCTGAAGCGAATCACAAGACACACTTCTTAACACTGTACAGCTGGATTTGAACACAGATACCAATGAACTTGCGCAACCTAGCACACACACAAAATGGTCCCCGAGATTCAGCCATGCTTAGGTGGGGAGCAATGCTGGAGACTGAAGGACAATATCCAACACTATTCACACCCAGAGGGCCAATTTTCTCAAAATTGTTGGGATCCCAAGGAATTGTTACTCCATTTTAAGAACGACAGTGTTTTTAGTATGTGGTTATCACAAGGGTATACACAAGCTGTATCAAATACTGAATCAGAAATAAATAATAAAAGATACATCTAATACATCTTTTTTTAATTTTTTTTTTTTACAGCACTGACTTTACAAGAGGATAGACAACCCATTTTAGGGACTGCTAACATCTGAAACAAAGAAGTCACTATTTTATACTCAACATATACTCAACCTTTTAATAACTTTATATATGTATATATGACTTTTCACACAAAAAAAGTTAAAATAATTTATATCTAAAAACTACTGTGTAAAGAACAAAGAAGGAAATAAAATGTGGGTTTCTTAAAAAAGGCTGGAAGAGGAAGACCTGATTTTCATAAACTCCATTTGCTGTTTCAGCTATTTCTGGAGTTTCAAAAGATTTCCCGGCCATCAACAAAAACTTCCCAAGACACTGAGAGCCCTCTGCAAACTTATGACATGTTGGGCAAGGTCACCTGCTAATGAGCTCATGTGGGCCACAGGCATCTCCTAGCATCCACCCCAGTGGATTCAGGATAAGAATCATGGAGAGAAAGAAAATATCTCCCCAGATTGCTATTAAAAACCACAGAGTGAAATTCTGGACCACTGGTATCACGGTTTCCACTGGCCAGGATTTTACTCCCAAGCCCTACCCTCCTTGCCCTCCTGCATCACAGATACAGGACGTTTTCTCACAGTGGATTTTTTTATTTCCACAGGAAAACTACCCCAACATCAGGGTGGACCAGAGCCCAACAGCCAACAGCACACAGAGAGTGAAAACGATTTCCTTTGCTTGCTGCAAACGTTACTGTGCTTGTGTTGCTGAGGAATTACTCTAACATCTCTTATTTATACCTGGGTCCTCAAAAACTTCAACCATCTTTAGTAATTTTTGTGGCCATGTAAATGTGACAGAATCCATGGAGGATCTGAAACCCATCCAGTCAAAAGCTCAGGTGTTGATGGCCTGGATCTACACACAGTGAACAGAGAAAGGGAAGGTAGTGAAGATGTGGAAAGTACTTTTCTGGAGGTTACATTCCTCTGAAATAGATATTAAAGCAATATTGCAAATAAAATCAGTAATGTGATCTGCAACAGCATGTCCATTTATCTATGAAAGCGAGAGGAGATTATATTAAAGGAAATATTTTAATCTACACAAAGTATTTTCACATACTCCTAATTACAAAACACACACCATAAAGTAATTTTATACTGAATACAGAAATCAATACATCTCTTACTAAAAAGGAGAGAGGAAAAAAAAAACTTATCAGGGTAATGCAAGTGAATTCCTGCAAGAGTGCACTTGGGGAGACTGCTATTAACTCAAAATAGGCTCTATTCACTAAAAAACCAAAACCCAAGATTTTCTGCACAGCTGTAGAAGGCAAGGCTGCAAGCTAGTGTGGAAAAGCCTGACTCACTTGTCACTGCTGCCACGCAAAGACTTTAGGAAACCAGTGTTAGCCTAAGAACTGAGAAGTCTGGATTATTTTAATTGGATGGAAACAACAGAAGAATTTTTCCTTTGTTTTGCCTTTTTTTTTTTTTTTTTTTTTTTTTTTTTTTTTTTTTTTTTTTTTTTTTTTTTTTTTTTTTTTTTTTTTTGCCAGCCAATTCAAACACCTCTGGCCCTTGGTGTTTTTATTCTGTTGCCTTTGGACTGTATTCTGCCTCTGTTATCCAACCACTGCTCCACCTGGTTGTCCCCTGGCTGGACACTGCTCATGTTTATTCTGAGAAACTCGAGGCTTTATCTTGAACCATCCTCATAACCTCCTGAAAGCCTCAGAATCGGGTCCTTAATTTGTAATCATCTATAATGAAAACAAATTGAACTGGTAGATTTCCATCTGCACACCCTGCTACAGACCTCCTCTACACAAACATTCCTTCACTGAGGATGGAGATCTTTAAACAGCTTTATCATTACAACAGTCTGAATAGTACTAATAAATATGTCCTCTCTGCCCCCCCAGCCCAGTCGATCAGCTCCTCAGCGCAAAGGTTGCACAGCCAGACCCGTGGTCAAACAAAGGCAAACCATCTTTGGCCCAGTGGCAGTTCTGCATTACACAAACCACAAGTGACAGCACCGATGCTCCTGGTTTGGCTGCGTTTCTGCAAATGGTTTTCACATTTTCACATAATGACCAGGATGTTCTGGCATAGGCTACAAACTCAAGCACAACGTGGCCCAGCCAGCTACAGGGGGAGGAGGGTGGTGATGACTTTACATTGCAGGCAGCAGTAATACCACTCAAGTTCTCTTCAACAGGGAAAAATCTTCACCTGTTGAAGCTGATTATATAATTACAGTGGAAACCAGAGTCCCATCTCCTCCACTATGCTGACACAAAACATGGAGAAATTCCAGTCAAGCTAATGGTGTTCTTGTGGATTTCTAATAGTGAAGCAGAACAAAAGTAAATCCTTAAAAAGCTAACTGGTGACCATGTAATTTTAATACAATTGCTCCCATCAACACAGCAATAATAGTGATGCCTCTGAAAACACAGAAAAAACTTCTTCTAACCCACAATAACAGAATTCAAACAGAAATTATGGAAAATCTCCCCGGATTGTCTGCAATTTTAAGAGCAAGGGCATTCTGGTATGGTCTAATGTTACTACACTCCTCTACTTTTACAAAGAAAGACAAGACTACAGAGTATTAACTAACTTACTGTGAAGCTTATCTTAAATCAAACCTATTCTGAAATTACCAAATGAGGCAGCAATTCAGAAAAGCACTTCAGCGCAGGCTTAATAACATACTCATGCTTGAATATTTTGTAATAATGTAACTATGTCTGGATACTTGGTAATTTACAGTTTTGGCTTTTAAAAGTTGGTCTCCCGATTTGCCCCTGTGATTTAGTAATATTCTAATATACGAGCCACAACATTAATTTCTGCAAGGAAATATAGTAGTATAGCAATTGCATGGTAATTTCTGTGAAAACTCTATTGTAATGCCACATCGCAACAGGTACCTGCATATCTGCACCTGGTAAATTAAAGTGATACCGATACATTCGATAAATAAAAAATAAATTACAGACTATGGGAAAAATGTCACTGATCACACCAATGACCTAAACTTGTTTTCTAGTTACTGCCAAGGTCTGGAGTAATATTTAAATATAGTATTTCTGCAAGCATTAAGAGAATTACAAAATAAACTTCTAACAATCATTTGTAAACAAGTTTAAAATGCACAATTATATTTCAGTAGTTTATTTTGGAGAAACAAAGCAGTGCAAAATAGGCCAACCAAAATTCAGAAGGCAGCCAGGAAAATAAAATTCTTATCTGATGTTCTAACTAGGAAACAGCATACAGACATTTCCATTGGATCCAACACTCAGTTCATGTAAACATACTTAGTTTGAAAGGTCTTGAGTTAGTAAAGCAGTTTTAACATCATTGCTCCATCCCCACCACCCAATAAAGAAACAAAAACCAAAAAACCAAAAAAAGCCCAAGCCATTGTAATAAAGGGAGCAATAGGCAAGTCTACAAACACTCCACCAGCTGGTTACAAGAAAGTACCATACAAAAATATGCACTGGCAAGTTCCTTCCTGAGGGTATCTTTTGTTACACATGTAACATAAAAACACTTTTTATTTTAAACAAACAAAAACAAACCCCAAAGTGTAGATGTCAATTTTATTTCAGTCATGGCTTTACGAAAGGTTTGGTCTGTCATGTATACTTTTATAAATCCCTATGTACATCTGACTCACTCACACCACAACCATCCGAGACCTGCGAGCTGCAGACAACGTGGGATCCAGCAGCCTCAAAGCATACAAGGGTTGTGAAGCATGCCCAGCTCAGAACTGATCTGCAATACTTGAGGAAGTTGGCTGCATTTATGTGCACCCTGGAATCTGACTGATACCACACTCATAAGGTCCTTTCAGTTCCCATAGAAATATTTTAAAGGTAGTAATCCCTCTAGAGGTGGAATCATCTTCTATTGTATAAATCATCCCGAAAAAAAATCAATCTTGGCTAAGAAAATCCCGAAGAATGGCCTTTTGGAAGAAGACCAATTTCTCCCAAGGAAAAAGCATTACACAAAAGAATTGCTACGCAACACTCTTCAAAACTTTTTCCCGTCCAGGACTGGTACTATCAGGTAGGGTGGTGACACCTTTTTTTTACAGTTTAATCCTCTCTTCGTGATCTACCTGGGCTTTAAGCTCTAGATCCTTTTGAGTAGCTATCTAACAGATGATACTAACCACACTGGTACTAGATGCTGCACTGGCGGATGCTTTATGAACACCTGCTATAGAAAGACAGAAATTCCTGGATATGCAAGCTAAGAGCTTAACGAAGGAAATTTTCTTAACACCCCCCTCTATATTGTATGTTAGGGCTTATAAGGGGAATAGAAGGCCACTCCTTCTTCCAAAATAGTGTCTCCATTCTCAGCACTTGGATATTTCCAATTTAGTGTTCAGAATTAGCAAAAGTTGCAGGAATTCTCAACAGCAGAAGATGCTGCCATGCTAGAAGATGCAACAGAGGATGAACACCGCTGGTTCACTGCATATCTCAAGAGATAACAAATTGGCCACGCTATAGTTTACAGATAGTATAAAGCACTGTTGCAAATTACCATATGGCCTCACCTGGCAGCTTGCAACAAAATAATGTGGTCTCCAAGCTAGAGCTGTCCTGTACTTCTACCTCATATGAAGGTACACAGTTCTGTTTAATTTGCAGAAAAAAAAATGCACAACAGCATGGATCTGTGGAAGGCAGCAACTGAGTTACCCCTCAGGATATGCAGACCAGGTGTACTGCTCCAAGTAAAATGCACAGCTCTGCCAGCCTTTTTGCAGAGCTCTCCCAGAGTCCTCACAAGCGCAACGGAGGGAAAATAAATTCTCCACTAAGAGCTCAGCTGCTTCCATTAACTCTCCAGGATGTCAGTACTAGCAGATGATAAAAAGGATGTTATTTAATCTACTCAAATCACTCAGCCTAAATACTGGCACTCTCTGGATGAAACCATGTCACTGTTGGCAAATGTGGTTAGAAGCTGCTTTTGACTGAAGCAGTGAGGCCTGGAGGAAGGCTGGAACAGGGGTGGTCACCTCAGCTCTGCCCCTGAACAAGCAGGCTGCTCTATCCTACTCAAAGTGCAGAGGCTTCACAGCAAGCTACCTGTCAACATCTTGACTGGTCAATGTTTCAAGAGATTTGGTTTAGTGATACTGAAGTTGTCTTAGCCTTCTTTTGCAATAGCCTACCTGGAAAAAAAAGGAACAGGGAATATTTTAGGCAAAAATCTCTAGCACTGTTACATTCAGACACTGCATTGCAAAATTATTATCTTCTTGATACCATGAGGTCCGATTTTAAAATGCTGGTCACCATTGATTACAAAGAACAATAGAAATGAAAGAGCAACCCTCCCACAATGAAAGGACTAGTGTTAAAACACATGTATGTGTAAACTCTCTACAGATTTGCAACTGGAATCTGATGAAATGGATCTCAATCACTTTCTCGCTCTTCCCCTTTCAGTCCGTTTTATCAGCACATTAGGTTAAATCAAATGGAAGGGTTTTTTAATTTTGCTTTTTTGTGTTGTGTTTTGTGTTTGTTTTTTTTTTTCTTTCCTTTTTTTTTTTCTCAATTGTATTGTTACAGCCTAATCTGGCTCTGGGACCACAATTTGTATCCCTGTGGCTTTTTCTCAGTCCATGGTATTGGCAAGTTATTGAGAAGAAGCTTTTGTTGCCAACGTAGCGACGCAGTGCTGCTGGAAGCTGGGGGACACTGCTGAGTTGCAGCCTAGTCTCTGGTGTTGCAGTTTTACTGAGCTGTTGGTCTCGCTTTCCACAATCCAGGAGGAGTCTTTTCCCATGACGCTGAGACAGCCTGTGCTAGCACAGCATATCCGCTCGTCCATGATCCCACTGGTCTGCTCTGCCAGGAGCTTGCTGCGGTTTAGCTGGGTCACCTCAGGTACCTGACCCTGCAGGACAGCAGCTATGTGGTTCAGGAGATCTGTGAAAAATTCAGAAACACCCTCGTAGCCTGAAAAGAGAACAAAAAGAAGGAAAGAAAAGAAGGAAATTAAGTAATTTTTGTAGGTTCTCTGAAAGACTTCTTTTAACAATTTATTTCTTGGGCTGTCCTTGTCCTCCAACTGATAATAAAAAGGCTCTTTTCCATGACATCATTTTAAGTGACAGCACGAGCAGATTAGCATAAAGAGGAATAGAGACTCTTGCAATAAAAGTAATTTTTTTTCTAATGAGAAAAACTGTTGCCTTTCAGATTTGTTATTTCTTTTTCCTCCCAGGTATATATGTGTATATACAATTTTAGGTATATTCTACCATTTGTTGCCAAGTCCAGGTTTTTCCATAAGTTACCGACTCTGGGCTATGATGATCTTTTCCATCCTGTTTCCAGGTTTACTATGGCAAGTAGCTCCAATGTAGAGCTCCCTTGAGGGTCTGGACTCTTCACTAGATTTTGCCCAGCAATACCCTCAGTTAGGGAAACCTCAGAGGACAGCAGGGCTGGCTTTATATCCTCCAGAAGAGGCAGCTTCCCACTGTGTAAGAAGCAATGTAATGCTCATCTAATCTAACCTGACTTGACACTTAAAACATGTTTCTTGCTGTGTCTGAAAAACCACTCAAGGCACGGGAAACATGTATCAATGATACAGTATTTGATAGAAACATCAATCTTTTATTTTGGAACTGAAACCACTTTTCTGCATGTTCTCTTAAATGATTCCAGACAATTTACAATGCAGTTTAATAACAAGTTTCCTGGTTAAAACAGTTGCTCAAGTACCAGGAGACATGACATTTTTGGTGACACAAAGGGTGGCAGTAGGCGTACAGAGCTTCTGGCTCTATTTTAAACACTCTGGTACAGGCACATCATGGTATTTATTCTAAAATTGAACCAGACATGCAACATATGGGTACAATGTCTTGAAATGGATCTTAACTGCTACTGCATTACCTAAAATTGTTATCAGTTTGCCTTACTATTTAGAGGTGACATATGACATTCAGTATTATTTAATGGGATAGGCCGTTTTAAAAGGTCTATAAAAGTATTCTGAAGGTGTGGTTAATACAGGAGACTGAAGCAATAAATAAGTTTAGAAGACCCATGTGAATAGCACACATCACACAGCAGCATATGAGCAGAACCAGAGACCACAAAGTAAATGCACATTTTAACACACTTTTAGTGATGTGATCACTGCGCAGAATAGCTCCTCAGATCCATAAATAATTCAATTTTAATCTCCATTCTCCTGTAAAGACCAACTTCCTTAGGCAATAAAAAACCCAGCTTCTCAGAAACATAAGGTAAGAGGATAATTGTGGTGATTTTATGGTGTATTTATAACCCATATGTTAACTATATAACTCTTATTTAGGCTGAAACATTGCTATTAATTTTATTGTACTTGCTCACAATTCTCCCAGATATTTAACAGGTCACACAAAACACCAGCAATGTGAGACGACAGCTCATAGTTTTGCTTTCTCAAAGACCCTTAAACAGATTCACCAAAAAAATTATTCATTTCAAAACATCGAGTTTTTTAGTGCCTCACATGATAATCCACTGGTCGGCAGGGGACAACTAGGACTCTTGGGGCTGGCCATGGGAGTCAGAACAGGATCTCCACCTCTTTGACAGAAGTGCTTGTTATGCTTTCTTGCTTATGTAAAAGCTGTGGGATTAACCTTCAAATCTACTCAGAGTGCTTCAAACACCCTGGGAATAAGCCATCTCCATAGTAACAGCTTTAATATTCAGAGAGGAGATCCATAGTACCCTAGAGTGTTCCATGTCTGCTCACTGAAAACAAACTAGTCTTGTCGGGGGGCACCTGCAAACACACAAAGATGTTGTTTTAAATAATTCACAGAAATAAGACGGCCAGTTATTCAGTCCTGAAATCGGCAGATGTTACAGTGTAAGGAAGCTGTATGTAACAGGCAGGCTCAGACTGGGCAAACCCTCTGCACACTGGGTGGAAACGCCCAAGTAATTCTGCCTGGCCACTCAGTAGAAACTTCAAAAAATTGTAAAAAAGAAATACAAGGAAGGGAGGAAGAGAACTAGATGTCTCAACTCTTGAGTCACAGAACACCTGTGGAAAGCTGCAAACTGTAGATATTGCCTTGTTTGGTTCCAAGGGCTGCTGCAGGCCTCTCAAACAAATCAGTTGTGGGACATCAGCTGTGCTACAACGATAACAAAATCAAGAAGGGTAAATTAAATTACACCTTCAGAAACTACTGGCAGTGAATTCAGGGTTAGTGTCACACAGGGCATCAGTGGAAGAATATAAGTTTAGCATGCCTCAAAACACAACTTGCATGAATTGTGCTCCAGCAGGTGCTATCCTAGCACTGCCTGCTGAAACCAGTTTGCAAGTGCCTGTCTACAGCAAGCCTCAGCTTTGCTATGCTAAAAACACAGTCCTCTGGCTGAACATGGATAGGAAAAGTGTCCATCCAGCAATGCATCTGAAAAAAAGTACCCACCCCCTGCGATCTTTGGTGGAGGCAAGAAACAGCTATGAGCATTTTTAAGCTAGCATTACAAATGCTACCTGCCTGATTTTTTGGAGACTCCCTGATCTGGCACATTCTCTGCTCTTCTGCATCTTCCCCTGGCCAGAGAGAAATGGACAGCCCATGTCCTGCATTTGTGCCAATGTGTTAACACACGCAAAGTGCATGTTCCGATCTGATGCTTTTCAGATTCACCCAGAGCCAGCAGTCCACCTCAACGGGGACAGACTGCAGAACACACACAAGCTGCTGCTCAGGCTGCTCAGACAAACATAAACCCTATATGCTACGTGACTGTGCCTACAGTCAGATATCTCAGCTGTTAGCCACTGATAAATATAGTCCCAGTGGTTTCCCACTGAACAAGAGACACTAGGGGCCTTTCAGACATTCATCTTTAAAATCTTTTTTGAAGAGTCGCTGGTGCTAATGGAGCAGGTAACAGACAACATCCTCCTGCAGGTACATCTGCTCTCACTTCTGACGTTAAACGCATCTCAACATGACATCCATGGAGTGGCAGGTTCAAATGAGCTTCAAGCCTGGCAAACATAAAAGACAGCACACAAGTAAGGCAGCAAGCCTCTAGGCACCTGGACAAGGCTTTGGTTAGGCCTGGCCTCAAGCTGTGGCTTGAGCTCAGTGGAAGAGGCTGTGAATGCTCCTTATAGGGCTCTCTTCCCCTCCCTTCTCAAAGCAGTGGTGCAGAGATAATGCAGCAGATCCTTGGAGGGTCTAATTTGGGTCCAGTTTGGCTCTACTGCAACCACTGCAGGCTCGAATGATTTTAAGAAGAGGAGAAAGGGAAGGCCCCTTCCTGGGACTGCACTGAGCCAGGAACAGGGAGAACCCACTGCTGATGAAGTGAGTCTTTTGAGGTGGGCTGAGTTTGAAATTCTCATTAGCAATGTGCTGGCCCTGTCAATGAAGTCGGACCTTGAACCTGTTCAGCCTTTATTCATACCAGCCCTTGGAGGGAAATTCAGTTGCCTGGGCTGAACATGCTTTTGAACAAGAGAGTATTCTGTGCTGAAATGTAACTTTTCTTCTGTTGCATTTTACTCCATTGCATCTTCTCCAACCTCAGCAGCCCTTAAGGGCAAGCGCATCTCTCTCAGCTCTGCTACCTTTTACAAATCGGAAGGCACTTTTGTCTCTCCCAGCCTTCTCTTTCATATGTCTGGTCCCTGCTGCTATCCTCTAGACTTTCTCCAGCTGGTCTTCAACCTATCCCATGGTGATAAAGCCAGTAGCTACCTTCACTACCCACATGTTCACTACGAAAAAACTGCTGTGTGAGTCTGCAAGGACTAAACCACTCTATTAATTCAATGTCCCTTCAAAGATCAATTACTGTGCAGACTGAAACACAGAACTCGGGCTGAACATCGAAAACTATTGCCTTAGAGTAGAAGTACAGCAGAGCAAAGGCAGTTCTGAAAACCTCTGCCACAACAAGAAGACATTACTCCTCCCTAAATATGCAAATATATGTTTGCTAGTGGTTGTTCCCCAATCTGGACTTTTCAACATTTCAAGAAAAGGAGAATTTCACTCTGTGCAAAGTACCAAATCCAAAACAATACTTGAAAAAATACAAAAATCCCAAAACACCAAACCAAAATGCACGATGCAGGATTGCAAAAGAATCTCCTGCATCACTGACTTCAAGACCCAATGTTTGAAATATAATCCCATTGACAAAACTGATATGGCTCCATCTGACACCAAATTTAGGTCATTTCACTGCTCTTGGCAGAAGAGTGTTTTCATAGGTCTGCAGATTGCATCAACACCATATGGTAGAACTGTGATGCAAAGTGACCTGAGAATAGCGGAGCTGAGTTATGAAAGGAAGCCACTCACTGTGGAGATACACCAGCAAAGCACTGCAGGGCAGTAGTAGGACTGAGAACCCAAACAGAAAGATTTAGGAGACTCAGGGCTCAGGGCAAGATCTCTAGATTTGAAAACTCAAAGTCTTCAACGACAGGTTAAAGAAACTACATATCAGCCTGTGTATGTCTCTGGGAAAAAACATCACAGCAGGTAATGAGAAAAAACAATCAGGTAATGAGAAGAGATTCTCAAAGAGAAAAATCCCATACAAAAGAGCATCAAATGAGATGATGTATTCTTTTTCTATGTTAGGCTACTGAATTTACACAAGTAACAGACCTTCTCCTATACACACTTAAAAATCAACAATTCCAGTGGTCAAGGAGTTTATTTAGTTGCTTCCAAGAAATATGTTAACTAAAAAAGCAGAGGACAAATTTACCTGATCTTAGATGCTCCAATCTATTCTTTTACTCCAGGATGCACTTAAAAGTGCACTTGCAAAGATACTAATTCTTCACAGCACTCTTCTGTGCACCTACAATTTTAACATCTTCAGATTCCCGGCACTATTTTTGTGCACAAATGTCTTTTTGTAGGGAATCAGTTTGCACAGGAAGAGATTTTTAAGGGAACAGTTTGTTACTTCCACCCCCTCATCTTTTTTTAATGGCACAGAGTCTGAAAAAAACAGAAATCTTTAAAGACTCTACTAAAATAGAATTTACTATTCTTCTTTTCATTTCAGAATGAGGGCCAGGCCCAGAAAAGCCAGGTTCCAGCACACAGTCCCACACTACGGTTCCTGGGCATCCCTTTGCAGGGAAGGGCATGACAGCCATGTTACAACTAGCCACTAAAATTTGACCACACCTCCTAAGAGCCGATATTTCAGCTGCAAATTCTATATCTATAGATTATCTATATCTAGACTAGGGTTCTTCCCTTCCCAGATTGACCTCCGAACCATCTGGATGGTACTTTCCTGTCCCAAACTGGGGAAGCAATGATGTGAGACACCAGCAGTAAAACTTGCTCCACGCAAAGCAGGAGTGGAAAGGCTTTTCTCACCTGGGAATGCATTTATATCAATGACCGCATGCTGCCCAGTCTGATTGTTAATGATGATGTCAATTCCGAAGAGGGAAACTCCCAGAGCTTGCCGCAGTGCCTTAGAGATTTCCCGGATGACATCGTCGTTTGGCCGCTCAAATACTCCTTCAATTTTATCCAGCTACAATGGAAAACGACACATTACTAAGGGACTCTGAAGGAGCCTTTTTAGTGGAAAGATTGATTTTCAGAAGTTTCCAGGTGCATATCCATCAAGTCTAATTGCAGACCAGCATTGGCATGAAAGAGAGAAAGACACCAAAGAGAACCTGCTTTCATAATTCAGAATCCTTCCTATATTGGAAATTCATCTGCGCTCAAGTACCTAGTTCTTCCTCCTCATACTGGTGCAGCTGGAGAAGCAGAGCAGTGTAGGAGTGAATGGAGAATCAGACTCACTGTTTTAAGTACTAGAGCTACACTTTAAAAAACATATACAGGTGGCATGTTTAACCCTGTCTGTAAATATTCTGTATATTATTGTTATTTCAGTGTAGATCAATGTCTACGCTAAAGGACTGATAGGACAGAGTCCTGTTGTTAGTTTAATCTGAGCCATACAGCAAAACTCAGCTGGTATCTTCAGGGCAGAGTATACTTTTTATGTGGGTTTTCATGTATAAATTATTCTATAAATATTTATTAAAATGAATAACTCAGGTTACTTATGACTAGAAGATGCAATTTTCTACACTTTTTACACGTTAGCCAGCAGAAGTATGCTGTTATGCCTACAGAAGAATGTATGGAATATGTATGTGTATGAGTGAGATGGCAGGTAAACAAACCACAGGAGCAAGCTCTCTAAATTTGAAAGTAAATTCTTAGGAATGGCTTCTTGCTTAACATAACCATAAAGAGATTTATAAATAGTATAATTACAATTTTAATATTAGCATCAGTGTTGCATATCAAATTCAATCAAATACGAGACTAGTCCCCAGCAGAGCTTGTGAAACAGAAAAGAATCTTGAGATTTAGAGATTGAGAGGACCCAGTGCTGTAAAGTGACTTTCTCAGCAGTTGAGTGCCCAAGAACTTGTTAGGATTGTTATGTGCAAAGCTTATTAAAAGGACTGGTAATGCTAGCATGAAACTGCAGGGTGCCGGCATTGCTGGTCTCGAAGGACACCCAGAAATAGTCCTGTGGTCACAGCCTGGGCATGCTCACACGGCAGACACCTACTGGCCCTCTGTGGCCTTGTGCCAACACGATTTCACTGCTTGAATTTTCACTGTTCGTCTTTCCTCACAGAACTGAGTCCTAGAAGGATGATTTATGCTTATTAATCTCTCTGGACAGGAAAAAGCCAGGTGTTTGCCTTCAGAAACTCGTTCTTCCCTTTGCCTAGGTTAGCCCTGGGGAGTTTGGGCATGGCAAGCAGCACAGCCCTGCTGCATCAGTGCTTCCTCACCGGAGCTCGGTAAGGAAAACCAGTGGGGTACACAGTCATGCTGGTTCGTGGTACCAAACAGACCTCAGCCTGCAACACAGAAGCAGACAACTTGTGAAAGAGAGTCACTAGCTACTAACACTTCCATAAGAAAGGACTAGATAGTTTTTCAGCCATGATAGAAGGAAGAAGACCAAGTGTACTTACTGCTGTTAAGACGGATGAGGACTCTGGTTTGGAAACATTGTGGCTGTTGAAAAATATTGATTCTCTGTCTGCAATTAGAAACGGGTTGTAAATAACTTTATACCAGATTTTAGTTTCCAAAGGAATAGTGTAAAGAACAGTAGGTGGCACTGCAGCCCCAGGAATCTTGCCCTGGTCCCCACTGGGCCATCCTTGACACCCACCCCACCCACAGGCACTTTGCTGCTGGCACTTGGCTGCCTGCACAGCAGACACTCAGCTCCTTGCATGCCTCAGAGCCACCGGATCTGCTTAATCATCAGATCTGCCTAGTCAGGAACCTGTGGCATGGCCCCCTCAAACTCTCCTGATTTGGGTAAGAAAGTGAGACAATTACCCTAATCTACCTACTAAGTTTATTTTTATGTGGACTTGCAGACAACTTTCAAAGCTTACACTAACAGATGAGACATTAGCTAAAGCATTTTCAGAAAGATGCCTTAAACTGTTCCCTTCAAAATGCAAAAGTATCAAACAACTGTCCTAACAGTTTATATGAGCACAGGTTCTGGCCTACTTAGTTTGATCAGGACATAGAGCAGACCTAAACGTAAATACAGGCATACACAGCTGCATACAAGGACTTTTACAAGTCTCTCTCTATATATGTATATATATATATATATCTCTATAATTCTTCTATACCTATACAAACAAAATAGATATTTGTGTGCAAAATGCAATGGACAATGGACATCCTACAATCTGCAGAAAACACTAAGCAAAGAGACAAAAAACTGGCACTTGTTTATTCCAGTCCTTTAGTTTGATCCCATCCCCACCTCCTGAATTTGTCCAGTTGCAAGCAGGTCATGCTCCCATCCATATGCTGCTAATTCCTTTATGCTTTTGGTGGACCACAAAAATGCAGTTCTCTGGAAAGGAGGTTTTTTTCCATAAAGGAAATCTAAGTAATCTTTAACGAGGAACCTTCAAGTGCTGCTTTCTGTTGACATACAGAAGGATCACTGTCCTCACTGATAAATCCATTCCTCCTTCCCCCCAACACATCTGGTATCTACAAACCAAAGGACATCTCCCACCAGCGTTTTCAACACTGGGCCTCACTTGAACAAGGAGGCTCATTTAAGGGAGAGCACAAGTGATCCTTAATTTAAACACACATACATAACAAGGTAAAAATAGGGAGAGGAAGTTCTGAAATGATGGAATCCAGGAAATTCTCTCCAAAGCACATTTATAAACAAACTCCGGAACAAATGGCACATGAACTTACTGTGAAATAAGAGAACTCTCCCCCTTTCCACATGACATAAAACACTTTTTCTAACAGGTAAGACTCAGGTTACCATTGCATAAATATTTACTATATGAATGTCATTCGTATGTATTCCAGAGCAGTTGAGTTATTTTCCTTCCTATTGAAACAATACAGAAGAGGAAACATGGTATGTCAGAACCAGCTGCCTTCACTTCAGCAGTGTTTTCACAGAAATTTTTCATGTTTCCTGACAAGGCTCCAAGAACGGATATTTCCTTTTAAATTGGTACAACTGACCTGAGATTCCTGCAGAGAAGTTCTTTAAAGATGGTCTCTTCACCACTGTGTAGGACTCCCCGACCACGAAGACTTTATACAGCACGGCGTTGTGGTTGATGAAGCTCTGAATGACACAGGGGGGGCGAACAGCTTTCAGGCCCTCCTGGTTGAAGATGATCGCCATCTGGAAACACACATACACAGTTGTGCACAAGTCTTGCAATAGTTTCATGTTTACCCCCCCCCACCTAGCAACAAGGGGGAACATCTACTGGTGGATGTATATTGACCATGTGTGAATTCCTTCTGCGCATCTAGATCTATTTCATTACGTTTCATTTAGTGACACACAGCTCTCTGAACACTATGGGCAGTGCAGCTTTCATTTTCAATCAACATTTTCTGATCAGCTCTTTGCAACTTCATTTTCTGCCTTTAGTTGGGAAGCTACTGCCACTGCATGTACAACAAAAGGGTAAAACATCTGACCAACACAGATGACAAAGTCTGTATTGAATACAAGCCTGTAGCATGAGTACAACACAAGGAACAGCTCTGTTGTACTAACTATATGAGTTTTTCCCCACTGCTCTATTCCCCATGGTTTGGCTCAGTCCAGTTGCAACAACCTAAGTATTGGGGCTTCACCCATCCCATCAGAGAACATTTTTCAGACTCTAGTAGTTCTTACTGCTAACAAATGTTGGCCTACTGATTTTCCTTGGTTTCACTCCGTTACTACAAATGGACAGTCCTCTTGAAGGCACTGGAATAAATATGGTAAAAAGGAAGGGATTTATAGGGCCTGAATGATGACCAACAGCTGCCTCAGGCAGCATGGAAGCAATGTTGGTAGGACAGAAATACTTTGATGAGACAGCTTATCTTCAGCACGTTACACTAGTCTTTTCCTCAACCTCTCCGTTACTATGTGCTTACATGCATATATAAAGTTAGCATAACCACAGTGTCCCATTTTGCAGGTTTGTTGTTGGTGCTGACATGGCTCCTACACAGAACCAGCAGCAAGCACCATTCTGGCACAGGTGATGAAATTACATTATACCAATGTATAAAGTAATTTCCTATTATTGAGGATAAACCTAGGTTTGCTCTCCATCCTCAAAGCCCTGAAAAAGCTATGCTCTAGGGATCTGAATATTAGCTTGTCTTCACTACTCCAGCAATGCTGGGCCTTGTTATGCGCAGTGGCAGTGGAGAATGTTGTAGTAAGGTGAATAAGGAGTGTTCAAGGTCAGAATGACATACATTTTATCTTTCTTTCCTCTGGAAGAAACTCCCTGCCACAGGCAGGGATGCTTTGGCTAGAACACATTCCCTCTCTGAAGAGTCTTGAAGACAACAGCACCCTTCCCCTCCTAAGTGTCTTGAAGACAACAGCTAATAGCCAAGTCTTGAGCCTGCTGCCCACCTCAGTCAGTGTAGGATGCAAAATACTTATCAGAAAAATTCCTAAGCTCTGAAACTCAAGTGGTTTTGTAAGACTTAATATTTTCTCACTGTCCTGGTTGGGTGTACTCTTTTACTCAGGATGCAAGACAGTCCAGAGAAGCTAAGAGAATTCCTCTCAGCCCTAAAGTAACTCCACAGTGATACATAAAATAAAATGGCCTCCTTCCTGCCTCAGCACAGTGCAGATGAGTTACACTGCTTGCTTCTGCTTTCCATATACTTTCTGTCAGTTTTCATGCTTAGTGTCTTAATGAAGTCAGGGTCACTGGAAGGATTTTACAAAGAAACTTTATACCTTTACGTTCTCTCTCATGTATTACATATTATCAACTGCTCATTTGATGAATGCTGTACTTTCAGATGGAACTTTTGCTAACACCTTAGTTTGCTCCTATAAAAAAAATAGCAAATATAATAGGTTTTTGGGTTTTGTCTGTCGTTCAAAAAACATGGTTGCCGTAAATGATGTAGTGATTACATATTCATAGTTAAAAGTCTGAGCACACATTTTTGTCCTTATTGCTCCTTATCTGGTAGTCCACTTCAGATCACACAACTGTCTGCACACGTGCACAATGACTCAGTAGGTTAACATTTTCTGAGTTCCAGTCAATGTGTCCTTTCAATGCATACTTGCAGCTGATATTCTGTCTCTATTACACCAGGTGCTTTCTATTTGACAGTATGGACTGAATTTGCAAGTGGTAACAACCTGTGCAAGAAACTTCTCTAACCGGCAGAATCATCCATCAAGATGATTCACAGCAACAACATCGTACATCATTTATTTCTCACTGGTGGCAAGAAACACTCTTCCTCCTATGCAGAATGCTGGCTTTATATAATCTCCAACTGGCAAGAACTGTGCTGTTCCTATAGCGTTCTCTTCCAATAATAATTGATTCCCACAAAAAACCCCACAAGATGAACAGGTATTTATCAGCCAATTTTAGAAGTGTGGAAAGCCAGAGAGTTTATCTTCTCAGCACACAGCTGACCTAGACTACTGGAAACTATGTGAAACCTCTCTTCTGCAAAGCTCTGTGCTGACAGCCCATGGACTAGCACACAACCCGTATAACTCCCGTGGTGTTGCTTTACGCTGGTTCACTGTGATGTCTCATGGTTTTTAACATGCATGAATAGAGCTCCAAGAATTCTCTTGCAGGGTGCACTTGCTCTTTTTTATGTAGCACAGACCTGCTGTGTCTGGCAGTAACATGGGAACAATACTTGATGTCATAATTTCCAAACAGCATTCCTCATTATAAATGCAGAGCCATCTTGAAGGCAAAACTAAACATTTCACTAGTATTTTTTACTGACAGTGTCCTTAAGGAATTCAGTCTCAAAAAGCATAGTGATTCTCTGCCTTTTTCTCACTCAGAAAAAGTAATTCTGGACACAATTCTTCAGGCTATGGGTCTCTCATGGCAGCTGTACTGAAGGTTAATTATGCTCTGACCTGCTGGCAGGCAGAAGCACAACTTCCAGCCATCATCTCTGTTCAAGTTTAACAAACTGTGCTGGCACAGCAGGGTTCAAGTGCTGAGCTGGCCAAGGCAGCTGCTAGTGCAGAGGCCACGTAGAACTGCAGGACACCACAAGAACACTAACAGCACCTCAGCTTAACTACAGCATGTTCTCACTTGAGAAGTGTGGAGTCCATCAGCCTTGGCTGGTACCAAACCCAAACTCTAGCCTGCACCTTCAGCTGTCCCTGTTAGCCAGCACTTGAACTTTTTGAACAGCTATCTTATGAAGAAAAGTAGGTTTCTGGTCAGTGTTTTGGTTCTGGTGTCAACTATGCAGTGAAAATACATCTACAAAAAATGAAGTGGTTTACCAAAAGCCAAAGAAGGAGTCATTTATGAAACAGGCAACAATTTATTGCTTCGAGACCTATGCTTCACCATTTAGACAGACTGTACTGTAAGCAGATACTTACTCTATGCTTCCCTTCATATTACTGACCATAAGCAATTACAAGACAGTTCCACTCTGATCATAAATACACTTTGGATCATTCCTGAGAACTCAGCAACTCCAAAAGTTGCTACTACTAACCATGTAGAGTGCCATGCAAGATTTCAGGCTTATTTCCAGGGGTCCTCCTAGGCTCTTGTCATAAGTTTCTGTGATAAAGTGCAGCCTACAACTGTATTTTAGTCTAATTTTTGCTCAGAAAATGGAATTCTGGCAGGAGGCTGAGGTATGTCAGCATGGTATGAAAGAAGATCAAAGAAAGATTCACCAGGGAAACAAAGTCCAAGCCTGACCAGACACGCACTGAAAGGTTCATGCATTTCAGGCTGCAGTTGCAGAGGAACTCCTGACAGAATTGAGTCTGAAACTCATTAACTAATCCAGAAATTCATAAATTAATCCAGCCCCCAAGTGTTCTTGGTAACAACAGCAAAAATTTATAGCAGTTGCTCCAGCAACTAATAGGACTGTGTGTTGGCTTGTAAAATAATCCAAGGTAAGACCTGACTGAAAAATCTCTCTGCATTTTTAAAACAAAGTGCTGTTCAGTTAAGATTTCAGCCATGGCCATTCTGCTTGTCTAGACTAACATTTTACTTCAGGGCCTTCAGCTCTTAGAGACATTTCAGCAACATAGCACATATTTCAGAAGCAGCTGGGAAACATGGACTGATGACCACGTTGCTAACAAAGGAAGCTGGGAATTAGAAGAGCCAGCAGCAAGGGCTGGATTCTCAAAACTGAGCTGCAGTAAGCAGGAAGGCAGGAAGCACAAATGGAAAAGAATTAAAACAGGACTCTACTCACCTAAATTTAGAGAAAGCTAGTCTCACAGGTAATGCACTCCTTCCAGGAATATACAACCATTTTAGCTGCAATTGCCTTACAGGAAGGCAGATAAGCTAAGCTCTACCAGCACTGTTCTCCCCACAGATCCCCCTGTGTTATTACAATTGAACATGCCTGGAAACAGTATCTATTTGTTCCTCCTTTCCGTCAAGGAAAGGAGCCAGCTGCTCCATTTGAAGAACAAACCTCCTTCTCATCTGTCCCACATACATGTTGGAAAGTAACACTGTGAGATGGAAACACTATTTAGTGTGACCTCTCACCAAAGGAGAGTCTGAAGGAGATTCCTTGGAGACAGAGCTAACTGGAGACTACAAACTGCTAGACACAACAAGATGATAGAAGCTAGAAAGTGCTAAAAATAATTTCCATGTCTGGAAGTTCAAGTCATATTTAACTTCATTTCAGATTATTGAAAAAATAATGGTGCAATTAAACATGAGGGAGAGGCAGGGAAGAAAAGTTGTTTGAGCACAGACCTCATTCAGCCTACTACAGGATTGGAAATCACCAGCCAAACCATCATGAGGGGGACTGGAAGCAGGGTCATAATACTGCAAAGTTTTTTAACTTACCTCATGAGAGTTGGTTCCATGGGCCACTCTGGTTTTACAAACTGGGTAAATAAAAAAGAAAAAAACAATTCACCACTGAAACAGGACACACAAACCCCTTACAATCCTGTTCCCACCCACACATGCAAACACTGGAGTTCACCAGACCAAGGCATTGACTGTGCCAGACACCAGCGACAGTCTCTGCTTGAACAGTGTCCTCAATTATTGCAAAGCTTGGCTTACTCCAAGCCCTATTCTCTCAACTCCTCCCTGTAACTAAGGTGCAAGCACAGACCGTTATTAGGACTGGATAGAGTTGCAAAGCATCAGCTAAGAAGTTAGTACTAGTATGGGATTGCCACCTGCCTACTCAGAGAGCATTTTCACAAGTATGTGATTTTTTTCTGAGGCTGGAGCTACTTTACAGGTACCACAAAACACTACTGTCCTGAAAACAAAGGAATTGGGACACAGTGATTGGGACTTATTTTCCTACCTCCCGGTTTTTGGGGAAGAGTAGGAAACCTAATGAGCTCTATCAAACTAATATACAGCTTATTTTTCATAGGCAATCATAGAGGGGGACAAAGAAAGGTAGAGAGTCTAGCAGTTCTTTTTCTCTCATATTTCTTATCAGCTCTGTATATCCTGGTTCTCACTCTAGCCTAAGTAAGAGGAGGAGTAAAACCAGTAAGAGGAAAGAAACAAAATGCTCCTTCTGCTAAGAAATCAGAGAAGAGCTGAAGACCCTAGGACCCACATGATCACTAGAGCTAATGTTACTTAAGTGTTAAGCAAAAGAGATAAAAACTTTGCAAGTAGTGAGGGGGTGGATGGATAGGATGGGACTTCTTTGGAGGTTGTTGGAAGAATCTAATTGCCAGGCAAGAGGGCAGGCAGCTATGAAAGGCTGATGACCTGTGCTAGAATCCAAAATAAGTTGGTAACTTGAAGTTTTGGAAAGTGGTATACCATGTCTCACAGACACATGCTCTGGAGAACCAGAGTGTTTTTAAGAAAAAAATAAAAAAAGAGAGAGAAAGAAGAAAAAGCATTCCCAGAGTACCAAGTTGTATAAATTTTAAGTGCTATTTTTTAATTTCATCATCATTTAGAGAGGTTGATTCAGACCTTCTGGATATATGGGCTATGCTGCTGACTACTGAGGACCAGTCAGCCTGTATTGAGAGCACAATGTGAAGAGGGGGTCAGAGCCGTTCAGTGGGCTTTAAATTCCTGCTTCCCAATCTAGCTTCAGGAGACCTGCCTCATTTGGGAGAGCGATGGCAGGGAGGGCAAAACATGCTTTTTCCACGCAACTTTACCTCTGAACCTTACAAATGAGGCAAGCACCAAGGGAACAAACACCGACTAACCGATTCTGCTCACTTTATACTGCAAGGAATCAAATAAAGGAACGAATTAAAGCACAAGCCCCATAATGAAACTTGCTACAAAGCACAAACAGTTCATAGCAGCTGTTTGAGGCTGTGGGCCCTTGGAGTCTGTTATACATGGTAAATTTTTTACCCTTTTCCTTCGACTCTCTATGATTATATTTGTAATCTGGATCAGGGAAACGGAGAGGTGGGTGAAAAAAGAGGACAATCAGGAAGGCAGTGATTTTCTCAAGAAAAACAATGACTGCAGCTGGCAGGAGAAACACCTTGCACAAGTTCAGGGCAAGAGGCTAACTTTGTTAGAACTATTACCATTTCCAAGGAATGCATGTTTACTTTAGTGAGGTGTTTAAAGTAAGGAACATCAATAAAAGGCAAAGTAAAAGCTGATAGGGAGAGGTTTTGTCCCACATTCCAAACGCTGCTTTAGAGCATTTATTTCAGGAAGGTTTTAACATCCCTGACACTTTTGGCAGCGAAACCCGAAGTGAAACCCGCACTCCTACAATGCTGGCAATGCTTTGGGGAATGCATGTGCAATATTCAGAACCTACTAGAAGCTCCAAGAAAAAGCCCATGTACATACTGAATGGGAATGCCAGTCCATTCTTCTCTATAAGCTGCAAGGTATCTTCTCCACAGGCACTTGTCAGCTCCATAAAGGGTGGTGAACAGATCCTCTCATCTGCAAGACAAAAAAAAGACTCAAATGGAGATGAGGGGTTTAAGTTCTCAGCTGCATCATTAACAGCTCTCTCCGTACTAACTGCTTCCTGATAGCCCACTTCACTTTAACAGCTGAAATTAAAGCACCAAAAAGACTATAAACCAAGACTGAATTTGGGTTTCTGGAAACATTTCAGAAGATGAAAGTCTCAATTTTCAGATAATCTAAATGGAAATATAAAGCCAGTATTTTCAGTCAGGCAGCAAAAATGATCACCTGCTTAGGAACACGCAGCTGCAAAAGACTTAGCCAGTGAGGTGAAAAGCAGTCGAGATCTTAGCTCTTGACTTTATGCCTTCAATCATAATTTTCTAAAACATTTTAAAAAAAACTGAATGGTCAGCAAAGTTGACTGGAACAGGCAGTCTCACAAAGCCGTCATTCCTATATGGCTCCTCAAGTGGCTGAGTGTGAATTTACTTCAGTCAAGGTGCCAGTCATGTAATACATTCTGCTGTTCATTGGGACCTCTCTGCCACAAAAGCAGTGCTCATTTGGTCTGGCAAAGCCAATCAGAGCACCACTGAGACACCAAGACACCATGTCAAGACCGCTCAGTGGGGTCTGGTTAAAGAGAAAGAACACAGGAACCATGGTAAAACTGAACAGAGCAGGTCTGCTCCAGAGTGTTTCTGCTGATGTTGTGCTGTTCACATGGGGTTGTGGGAAGGCTGGGGTCAAAACCGAGCTTTCTTAGTGACTCAGTAGGTTGACTTGCTCTAGGATTCACTTCCTGTTCAGTGTAAGAATACTTAGATACCCCTAGGAATGCAGCAGGAAAGGGAGAAACCACTGTAAGACTCACAGCACTTGAGCATAAATTGCTCAAGAGGGCTAGGTTTGAATTTCAAGTGCAAAGAGAACGTTGGCTTCAGCCACAGCTCCAGGACAGGTCAGCACACCCAAGGATTTTCAGACAAAAGCTGTGCACACACTGACAAAATCCAAATCGAGAACATCACCCAAGTACAAGCAACTATCCAATTTACCTCCTCAGGGAGCACAGTCTTTAAAGTACTACCTTCAGGAGTTTTAGCTGTGACCAGGTTAACTTTGGAGCCATCAAGGAGTGATAACTTGAGTTAGCTGCACAGTACTCGATTTAATTCAGAATGTGTCTGTCAGGACTCACTTTTAAGACTTATTTCAAGAGAAACACTGTGACACACCTTCATCCAAGAAGAACTGGAGATGAGCACAAATTACGGGAGCAACTGTATCTGGCAAACTCAAGTCACAGGTTTTTATCAACCAGCAACTTGTCTTAAAAATTAGCAAAACATGACTGTTATTACCATTCACATCTAACCTGATGTAAGCACAAAGAGTCCAAACAGGTGGAGCCCATTCTGTCCAGATAAGTGCAGAAACTGAAAAGTACATGTGAACTAAAAATCCCAGGAAAGTTAACTATGTACTCTGAGAGAGCCATTCTGAGCATTCAGAAATCACTTAATAAACATTGTTTAGATTAATGCTTTTAATTTCATTGTAAGTATATAATATATATATATATAATATGTATATAAAGAAAACTGAATCATCTCTGAAAATTACAGAGATGCAAAACTCTCTATATTTTCGGTATACATGTCTCAATACATCCTCAAGGCTTTGAGAATATCTGAGAACTCTGACCACTAGCAGTGCTGTTGCTAACAAGAAGTTTTCTGAGAAATGAAAAGGCTATTTTCATACATTCTAAAAGGAGCAGAAAGATTGATGCTTTGAGGTCAACCTCTACAAAGCTAAACAAAACATCCCAGACTTCAAAGCTTTTAGTTTGCTGCTATGAAAACAGAAAGCAGCATCCAAAAGTGACAGGTACTGTAATATTTACAAGCCTTTGCCAGACCAAAAGTTCCTTAGTTGGATGAATTTAAGGAATAAGATTTAGATTACAGATACTTGGGAACAACTTTGACTTGGCAGCTCTCCCACCCACATGCTTAAGGCTCACAAATAACTTTGCTTTCAGAGTGCAAATGCAGAGGGACTATGGTTCCATCTCACTTCCCTCCGTTTCTCTCCCATGCAAACAGGAACAGGAGACAGGGAGGATTCAGTTTTCCTGCTGATTACATGACACTTGCATGGGGAGATGAAGGAAGGGTAAAACAGTAATTCCTTTGACATTGTGCTTAGAAAAGACCATCTGGATCAACAAAAAGTAGCAGAGAAGACTCTTAGCATCTGAAAGTGCTCCCGCTGACATTGCACAGCATTGGCATTTTCTCCACCAAGAAGGCAATTCTAGCCCACTGAAACCTCTAAAACAGACCATTAATTCACAGCCAGACCTGAGGACAAACAAACCCTTGCTCAACACAAGATTTCAGTACAGCCTACAGCTAGAAAACTGCCACTCTGAGTTCAACTGCACACACTGAAATTCTGAAGATAGCTGTAGATTTAAAAAAAAGAGTCCTCCAAGTGCTAGCAATCATCCTCTCCTCCTTCCCAGGGTGGCAAACACATGCTAAAGCTTTCTCTCATCACCAAGCTCCTGCTATCAGACTGACAGCAGTCTCTGCACACCTTCTCTGCACTGAGGTCCAGGACAGACCTTATTCAATGGCTGAGGGTCAATTCAGTACTGATTTACATCCGCATGGAACTACACCATATGATCCACGTGGTGCAAATGAACACCCAGTGGTACACCAAACCCTCCCCTCTCCTTCTGCCAAGGTAAATTCCTTTAGTGTGAACTTACTGAGCTGTGGTCAGGTGCTGGACCCTTGGCACTGTCACTGCTTCTTCACAAACTAGCTGTGACAAGACACCATGGAAAATCATTGCCAAAAAGAACAACAGTAAATATATACAAACAAATAACAGTCTAAAGGTGAGAAGGTGACATGATTCTGACTCCACCTAATTGTTGATGCTACAGACTAATCCTCCAGTCTAAACCCAAGCAATATTCTCATTTGCACCTGAGAGCCCTACTGTGGACGAAGCACTTTCATAAGAGCAGTCTGAGAACTACTATAGCATGAGGCGACAGCCATGCCACACCTCCCATGGAGCTGCACTGGCCATGTACTGCTAGCAGAAGTGACTCTGTATGTGTCAGAACAAACACCTGATACAATGCAGAACCTATGCAAGGAGCTGATGCTGTTGCTCTTCTACCACCAACACTCAGTTCTGTGTTGAGCACTGAGATACTGCTGACTGGAAGACTCTTCTTCGAAAACAGCAAGTTTGGAAAGGACTCTGCCTCATCTTCCATCCTTGGCTATGTACAAGTGGCCTTAAATCCTAAAGGATTATTACAAATGCAATTTCTATGCTTTTCACATTGGATCTGAAATTAAAACTCAGGCACTTCCTCCCCCCTTTTGGGTGCATACACTGTATCACACATAAAAAGATAACCCCAATTATTACCCCTATTGTCATGCAGCCTATGCTGAACTGAAGATATCAGCAGGAAAAATCTGTTTGTAAGTTAAAGGACTGCTGTAAATTAAGAGGGTGTACACTGCTATAGTGCACACTTAGAGAATGGTATTTCTTTCTTTTCTAACTGCCTGGTTGTCTCTGAGAGTCCTGCATTTGAAATATGGCCAGGACTCCAGGTGGACCTTGTCAGGTCCAGAACTGCCAACCTAACAGCAACAAGAAAAGATTCTTCAGATCAGGAGAGGGTCCAGCTCTCATTTCAGACAACTACCAAGAGTATCTGTAGCACTTTTGTTGTTAGAAACAACATACTGTAATTAAATTTAAAAGTCAAAATTCTGTCACTCTGTTCCTCCCCCGTCCTTGTCCTCATTTTTATTGTATGCCTTGGCACAAACTTTGTGGTGTCTGCTTTCCATATTTTCCTTCAAATATGCTCCCTTTTCTTCAAGATTATCTGATCTCACAGGGAGCTCTCTCACTCCTCTTTCTTACTTCCTGTATTTTTTCTCACCCCCATCCTCATTTCTCACCTATGCCATTCTTTTTTTCAACTGTTATTTCTGTTCTTTCACTGCTACCTACACTTTATCCCTCCCTCATCCTTGAATGGAGATCATGGCTGGGATCACGTTCTTTGCAAAGGCAGTTTGCAGTGGGACCCCTGAAGACAGCAAGGCAGCACTAACAGGTCACAGGTGACTTGGCAGCAGTCACAGCACCAGGGCAGTCAGCTCTGGCATGTCCTGCTGTGGGGTGAGCTTTGTCAGAGCACTGTTCCATTCCCACACAGCAACAACACTATTAAGAAGGCGGAAGATTTGACTGATGAAGGCCAGTTTACAGGAGGAGTAACACAGCTAACCAACAACAGAGAGGTAAAAGAGCACTCAAACCAGGGAGTCAGTGCCAGGGCCAGGTGAAGTTCAACAATAGTGACAGGAGTAAAGGGATGTAAAGATGGGTAAGATGCAGACCAAAAACCAGCTTGGAAAAGAGAGTTTTCTGGCAATGAGAATTGGTGTAAATCTTTATACTGCAGACTTGCTTTAGTAAGAGATGCTGAGCAGTGCTTCTCTACTCAAGGCCTGTGCACCACTGGTGGCCTGCAGACACTGGTGACTGCCAAACAGTCACAGGATATCCAAACCCCCAAAGGAAGAAGGCACAAGAAACCAAACACTCAACACACACTCCAGTTTGGCAGGCAGGCAAAACAGATAGGAAAAAATAAGAGTAATACATGGCTGATCCCAGTTAAACCAAATCTTGATACTAAAAATGGAAGGGTTGTACAAGACAGTCCCTGGATGGTTTTTGATGAGGGTAGATAGTCCTTGTACTGTTGAAGTTTGAGAAGTACTGACACAGAGGGTAGCTGTGGATGACCATGGGGAAAAAAATAAACCATAAGAACAGAAGAACCATAAGATAGTCTCTTATTCAGATTTCTTTGGTCCTTATGATTTTGAACCAGTAAGAAAACAAACAATAGACTGCAAATCGAATGTTTTGCATTCATAGATCAACAAACTGTATTTCCTTCTCTTCAGAAAAGAAGTTTAAAGAGAATTCATGGCCATCTGTGAGATTAGCTCAAAACCTGTGGCGAGGAAAAAAAAAACAAACTGCAAGGAGGCCACTGCCAATTTAACTTCAGATTTACAGTCTCAACATGTCTCCCTACCTCATAATTCACCATCCTTCATTACCTAACCTAGGGATTAGGAAGTACAGTAGAGAGGCTGAAAAATGAATATTTATTCCCAGCACCACAAACCTCTCACCATGAGACCATGACACAGTCACCAAACACATTCTGTGTCTGAGCAACCATTTGTGAAGTGGAGAGAAGGCTTCAGCTTCTCTTGGTGAGGCAGGGCTTTATGGAGCTGGTTTAAGGAGTTTCTGTAAAAGACTTTTTGATGCTACTGGTGTCATTACAATAGCTAAACAAACTACCTGTTTGAAGCTTCAGTCTGAGTATCAGCAACCAAAATCCTGAGAGTGCTACTGGAAAAACATAAACACATATTCTTTAGTGTTTAAAGAATATCCCATCTTTTGACCAGGCTCAGTACTGTGTCGTTAACAGTATCTTCTTCTCTGTTTACACACAGAAGGTAACAGGAGGACCAAAAGATGGACATGCTGAGGACAAGGAAAGGTAAAAGAAGTTAGTTAGTACAGCAAATTTGTGAAAGAGGAAGATGCAGTTTGTCAAAGGAGCACAAAAGAAGGCCTGAAGTCCCCCAGGTGTGCAACAGACTTGGCACACCTAGATCCCCTAATTCTGTTTAGCAATTCCAAATGGAGCACAGCTTGTGCCTGGAAAGGTTGCCAGGGTTATTTCTGAAGAAACTGGGTACACGACCTCCACATCACACAATGTGTTATGCAGAGAAATCACAAAGATGCTTCTGAAAAGTGCTTGTCTCTGGTGTAAACACCCTTAGGCAGAAAAACATCCATGTCAAAATCAGGACTGGCTCAGGCCACTTATCTTCCAACTGTTCACAGAGCAAATGTTAAGCCTTAAACTATCAGAAAGATTTACAGCAGACCATAACAAATTCTAAACTTCCTACTTTGTTGAGAAAAGCCACTCTTTAATAGAATAGTTGGCTCTGTGATTTGAAAACATTTAAGACTCTTTAAAAATAAATATATTTTCAGTAAACTCTGCTTCCACCAGCTTGCACTGCGGCACTCTGTTCCTGTGGGGATAGAAAGGATACACAGCCAGGGCGATGTCTTTTTCTCCTAATATAATAAGGGGAGGAAATCTTAACTTCCATCTCACCTCTGCCTTCTAAGTTCATTTTCAACCAAAAAATCCAACCAACCACACAGAGAAGTTGGCAGGGTTTTTTTTAAGCATGCAGCTGAACCTTATCTCAAAAGTATCTTAAACCACTACAGATTTTTGCCCTTTGGCATCCCTTTAATGACTGTAAACTTATAGCTTTGGACTGTCACTTCTGCTAAGGTCAAAACTTTGTATGTCCAAGAGTCAGTCAAGCTAAGCCAACCCCAACTTCACAGCAGTCCAGCACCTATGAAATGTAAGAAACCCTTCTTCACTCCTTTCTGTAGCAGGTAATTTTGCAGTTGAAGCTTCATAAACCAAAAAACTTAATTCATAAACTCCACAATTTCAGCAGGTTTATTTCAGCACTTCTGAGCTGTATTAAAAATACTCTCAAGTTGTTTTCCCCTCCCCTCAGAAATGTGTGTGCATGAGGAATATTGACAGAAGAGATTTAATTCAAACATACATTGATCTGTACTCACCACTGAAGAATCACTGCAATCTGAGTATCTGTACCCTTGCATCTTACTCTTAAGTATGCGGGGGAAAAATTCCAGCTCTCATGATAAAGCAGCTGTATCTTGGGAGCAGCACATTTGGCAGCACATTCCAAAGACACAAGAGGGCAGAGTAGACTCAGCTTTAAGGGCACAATTTCAAGCTTACTCTAGCATGACATACAAGGACTGTGCACCAAATATCTATCTATGTTAAATGGAACATCTGCCAAGCAACAGTCTTGCTTTTTAATAAAGTAGTAATTTTGAAGCATTTGTGCAGTGAGTGAGTGAGAAGGTCTCACAATTGAATATATATAAAAATTTTTTCAAAAAAATTCCCAATCACTTGGCACTTCCATGCAATTTAGGAGTGCTAATTATGGTTTTTGAACATGATGACATCAAATTAAATTGAACAGAAAGTATAAATTATAAAGAAAAAATAAAGGCAAAAGTCATAGTAAAGCCAACCTGATGGAGATTTTTCCCTCAAATGAACTCTTCTTCAGAGACAACCTGAAGAAGTTTCACAAAACTACAGTCGGCATAGGATCCTCCTGCACCTTTTGGATCTAGACTTTCATCTTACACCCACGTTCTTTAGTGAGCAGAATGCTACTTTCTGAAGGGAATTCACCTCATCTCTTGGATGCTCGGGCTGAAAGAAGCAAGTTTTGCAAACAAGCATTCTGCTTACTTGTGGTGATGGAGGCTCACAAGTACCCTTTCAGGAGAGGAGCACAGCTACAGACCTGCCTTCAGTTAACACAGATCTGTGGTGGAACACGGTCATTGACAGAGCTGATGATACAGCAATGCAACAAGTCAAGAGGTGACAAATTATCTCATTCAGGAGACAGAGTAAAGGCTGAGATTTGTGTGTTCATCCTCAAATTGCCTCATTTTTGAGCAGGTAAGGGCAGCTACCCACCACCTTGCTAATGCAATGGACAGGAAGCTTTGCAGCCAAAGTTAAGAAACCAAGCACACCTCAACACAGAAAAAGGAGGCAAATGGACCAGCTTTCCAGGAGAAGAAAATAAACCTTCTGGTGCTTTTTAGACTCTGTGTAGAGAAGGTTAGGCAAAACTATCTTATAAGTAATGATGAAGGGTGGAGAAAACCTGCTAGAACAGCTTTTGTTGAAACAGTAACATTTATTCCTTAGAACATTGAAGCTGTACCAAAACTTGGGAACTCATTTTACGGCAGGACTGTTTCCGACGTTACAGGAAGAAAGCAAGCAATTTTCCTCATCAAGGAAAAACATGAAAGGGATTGTTTGGCAAACTCAAAGAAGCCTTTTCTGCATTTTTACCCCAATAATGTTCCGCTCAGAACCCTGGCATTGAAAGTATTGATATCTGTGAAACCCCAAAGGCATTTCCAGAAGAGAGACAATGAAAAATCTACTCTGCATGTCTGCTCTATATTAAAAAGCAAATGTCAGAGTCAGTGCGAATACCTGAACCCTGTTAAAACCAACTGAACTGTCTAAACAGTAATTTGTATACGCTGTTTCAAATGCTTACCTATTATGTTGAGTATAGGGATTATAGTTGGCATTGCCATTCTCAAGTGACAGAAGTCCCCAGTTTTGGTACTCTTACCAACATGGACAACCCTATTACGTAGAATGATAAATGAGTCTCAGAACCAAGAGCCAGTGTCCAAATATGACTCCTTCCTGTGTAATACAAAAGGTATATAATGGTCCAGATGCAGCATTTCTCATGCTTTCTCTCCCACATACTGAGCTAAGAAACTACTTAGACTAGTACAAAACAATTTCCAAGCTGTAATTCCACTTGCAAACTACACACGTCCAAGACAGGAGCTGGTGGGATGTCGGTTTGCATCCCCCTGGTCTAAATGAAAGGTAAGAAGAGAGAGTGGTGTGCACTTCCCTGTATACACACACAGAGCTTGAAAATGGCCAGGGATCACCGGATTTGGAGCAAATATGTTGCTGTACACTATGTTTGGAGCTTGAACAAGATACGAGCACCAGGGCCCTCGTACTTAAACAGATATGTAGCACCAAAGTTCCTCACAACCACCAGAGGCACATGAGAAACTGAAAGCAGTTTGTTCCATATAGTGGGATGCTAATCATTCCCAGGAATCTAAGGTAAGCTGTGGAGGCCCTTACTGAACTCCTTACTGAATTTATTTGCACGTAATTCTTAAATCAGTTACTTCCTCTCAGTTGAAGAATCAGTCTTTCCTTCTACTATACAGAGGACATTGTCTAACAAAATAGAAAACCACCAGAGAGTATATTCGTGGCAAGGGGCATGATGACAGACATGACACAGGCAGCGTTTTCTTGTCCATGACAGAGTTCATTTGAAGATATTACAGTACCCAGAAGAGTAGAGCCCAGTGAAGCTCTTTATATCTCTAATCTAAGAGGGTTGATGGCCCTTAACCAGATCAGTTTAATGAGCTTTTGAAAGCTAAATCCTGGGAGAGACTGCACGATGCATGTCCCATGCTTTCAGTAAATACCAATTCCAATCTATACATGCTGGGTCAGAGGCAAAGCAGCAGCCCACAAGGAGTGCAAAATAGTGACAAAACTCCCTCTGAGGTAGAGAGGTATCCCAGGGACACACTGGAGGTGCCTCTGACTGTATCAGCTGTGTCTAGATCAAGCCTCCATAGTACAGTAGGACTCCTGTAGCACATGTGTCCAGCTCGAGCCAGGGAGGAATATGGCTTTTGGCTCCTGTTCCAAACCATACCAGCAATAATAGAGGAAATGTGAATAACTACCTGCCTTTTACGACTTTACCAACTCACGTGTATGTGGACAGAAAGTGAAGTGCAAGAGTTTACATGAAGATCTATAAAACACAGCAAGATCTTGGGATAACACTGAATAATAGGAGAGGCACATCGCTGCCACTGCACAGCTGAGCAGGGCTGATAGCAAACCCTATGGCTGGGCATCTCCCATCGGCTATGTTGGGGGGCCACCTCCATGCTGTGAGGTCAAAAGGATGTGCCAGAGATTTGCCTAACACTGTCTTTGCACAGGTTAGCAAACTTCTCTAACACATGTGGGACTTTTGCCTTCTATACTGCTCACCATTCAGAGCTTGCACTTTGTGTTATGGAAGGAACAAACTCAAACGAACAGGCTTTTTTATTCAGAAACATTTTGTATTTTCAAATTACAATCTTATAGAAGGCTTGCAGACAATCTTGAAGCACTTAGAAAAAATGTAACTGAAACACTGGTTCTGGTCTTGAAGGATTCTGCTCTGTACTTGTCTGAATGCCTTAACTGGAGTAGGGTGCACCAACCAAGGCTGCTGCCCAACACAAGGACTGGTACAATTTGATAATTTTTCCAAAGTGAGGTGGATTGGGCACACTCCAAAAGCAATGAGAAGAAATAACTTCTGAGACAAACAAGCTATGTGTATTTTAAACACCAGAAAGAAAAAGAGCAAAGACCTATCTACGTGGGAAAGCTTTGTTGGTGTATGTTTTTCTGTTCTAATTATGTTAGTATAACTACAGCAAAGGAATGCACACACACCACTTTGTTTAAATTGGATTGGTTTCTGTTGTTAAAAAGTCTTTAGACAGCCCTGTACATCTCTTTTCCTAAACAACTGCAAAGCACTCTGGGTAGATATTCCATGGAACAGCATTCCCACACTGGAACCCAATACTCATCAAAACTGTGCAATACCTGTGAGAAAATACTGGGAGGCAAGGACCTTAGCCCCTACCTTACCAACTACCATAAAACTGTGTTGGTTTAGGAAGCTATTGGTTTAGGACACTACTTCCATGCTGCTGACAGGCTGCAAGGAGGAAATCTTGTGCCCCAGGATTCTGTCTGGCATCATGAAGAAAAGGTAGTGCCTACTGAATTGGAAGAGGCATGTGTCCCAAGTCGTTATTTCTGTGGATGTCATCTGCTAAGATGCCAGACTTCTAGCAGTATCCAGGACAAAGTGGTTTCTATTTCTTTCTTCTCTGGCACTGTGAGACTGGGTCTTTGGCCACATCTTTGGTGCAAGGAATGCCCTGTCCCTGGTTTGACACTGGGCATGCCAAGCAGCTAGCAGCAGCCACTTATTCCATGAAAACCTCAATGCTTCAAAGCAGCAAGTCCAGCACTTGATCTCCTCCAATAACACTTGCACAGGCAGGAGACGGCAATAAAGAGGCAGAGGGAGGAAGGACAACTCCACCAGAGAGGAGTCCCTGAGTGATGTGCCAGCACACATGGCAGCACCAGAAGCCAGGCACCCTGCGACAGCAGCCTCCTGAGTCTGGCTTTGAGCCCCAAGAAGCCATGTGCCAATGGATAATTGTGACAGACAGGGGAATTCATCTCACCTAACTCCAGCCAACTTGTTTCTGCAAGCTGTCTGTGTACCAGTGAAGCCAGTGGAAATGGGCACATTTGGACAGTGATTTACCTTATACATTCAGCCGTTTAAAATTAATCACCTCTGGACATATCTCTACCCTCTGTTAGTAAAGTCCTAGTACTGTATACACATGTAAATTTTAGCTAGTGTGAGGTCCTTTGCTGCCAGACAATTACCTTCAAGAGAACTGTTGCTGCAAAATAATCTTCCTGTTTTCCTGAAATGTGCATTCCTGTCTTGCAGGGAACAGTGCTGACCTGTTTAGTTTGAAAACACAAATACCTATCATTTTCTGACCTCAGTTACTACACTGACTCCTAATTCATGAACCCAAGCAAGACAGCAAGGGTGGAGGAGATGTCCACATGCAGAAACACCTGGCAGAGAAGCCCAGGAGGACAGAGAACTTGTGGCTGATTTCACAGAAGCACAGAATGGTTTGGGTTGGAAGGGACCTTAAAGATCATCTTGTTCCAACGCCTCTGCCATGGGCAGGGACACCTTCCACTACATCAGGTTGTTCAGAGCCTCATCCAACCTGGCCTTGAACACTTCCAGTGATGGGGCATACACAACTTCCCTGGGCAACCTGTTCCACTGCCTCACCTGACAGTGACTCAGAGATGAATCCTCTGGAAGATGTCTTGAGCCACACAGACATATCCATTTAGAAAACACTACCATACTTTGTGGCACAGTATCTGGCCAGTGAAGAGGAAAGTTCCCCTTTTGTTCAGTGTCAATTCCCAGTATCCAACAGATCCTTTCCGAAAGGAAAAATAACATCCTGTGTCTTCAGAAAACACACTTCTTTAAGAAATAAATAGTTGCAAAAACTTGAGAGTACTTGATGGGCACTTGCTGACTGTTTTTAACCCACTTTTTGGTGTGCGACAGTGCTGCAAAGATATGTCAAAATCCTATGCCCTACAATATGATATGTCCCACACAAAAGAATTTAAATGCTACTAAGAGGGTAAGGAAAATCACGGGCTAAACTCTATTCCTAATTATGTTGTAATCAGAGAAGTATTAAAAACTACCCAGTCAGAAGAATGCTGGATTCATACCATACCAGTTGCAGGAACTGAACTCTGCTCTGTAGGTGGATTAGAACATTATGGAAAGAGCCAAACTCTTGGCTGATTTTCAAGAAGAGAAACATTGCTAAGCTCAACAAGCTAGACAGCTCTCAGCATGACCCATCATGGTTTGTATAAAACATCTTTGATTTAGTAGACATGCTATTTCCTTTTCGTCTGATCTATTTAATGACCTTTTTCCAAACTTCGGGAATCTGGATACTCATTTTCTTTTTGACAGACTGAAAATGCTGTAACAAAGTCAGGGCAACAGAAGACATTCAGAGACATAGTATTTTCAAAATGAGGAACATATCTGCAGGTCTGGGAAAGTGAAATACTTCAAGGGCAATTAGTAGTGACATGCAGCCACATCTTTCAGTCAAAACTTTACTAATCTGCTTCCTAGTAGATGAAAAGAATTAGCTTGTATTTGCAAAGATTAAAAAAACCCCTAAAACACAGAGTATATGTTAAGATTAGACTTTTCAAATAGATAAATGCAGATGAAAGAATGCTCATAGAAGATCCAGGTTGCTATCACTGATGTACATTTAATTTATATGAACCTCTTCAAATGTACAAAGTTTCACATGCAAAGATTCTTCCAGCATCCCCAGGCTATCCAATGAGGGTTTCATTTTACTGCCAAGGAAGCTGAAACAGACCCTCAGTGAACTGATCAAAGCAACAGTGGATTTCAGTGGCAGACTCTCGCTCAGGATATAACAGCAAATCTCCCATGCTCTCCTAAAGCACTTCTCATTTGGAGATCTTTCCCATTTCACAAAGGCAGCACTTGCCACCAACCCATTTTACAGCAGGGCAAATGAGAGACAAAACCCCAGAAGGACTTATCAAGGGACAGACTGTGGACAGGGGTGGAAAACCTCATCTTCTCTGCCTGACTTCATCCGAACCAAGAACTTCACCAGTTCCAGGGTTTGTCCCGAGTCACCAGCCATGTGCAACGCCACAGCGTAACAGTATTGGTTGAGGCATTTAAATTCAGATAAAGGAAACACAGATACAAAAATATTGAAGTAAAAAAGTGCAGTGGAAAAGTTTATAGGAGCTATGAACAGCACATGGAGTATAAGCACTTTAGCTTATTTCAAGAATGTAGGATATGATCCTAAATAATGTTAGGATTTGCAAAGATACATAACACAGATACATAACACAGCTGAAGCCTTATATGAGATTTCCTCTCATGTCTGGAAGCTCAAATCCCTGTCCATTTGTTTGGTTTCGACTTTGTGTTCTTGCACTGCTGTGATTATTAGTGATTGTTTTCTTCATCTTTGTGCCCAGGGATGATTTCATGTGAGTGCAAGCTGTGCTACCAGCACTGCGTAGGTATCCAAATGTGCTCATTTCTGTAGAGCCTCTCAAACATGAGGATCTGCATGTTAGCACTCAAAGCACTCCAGAAACAAGCAGGAGTTTTGTGTTGTACAAACATATCAGTTCTCTGAGGTGGGGAGGCTGCTCTTCCCGACTTGAACTCAAATTTGGGGAAGATTAGATTATGCAAACTAAAAAGAGGACTTCTGAGACCATGAATGTGTCCTGACAAGAACATTTTAGCTTTCCTTCCTCTTCCCTGAAGCCAGCACTGGTGCCATTTGTTAGCAGAAACTTGAGTGTCACATATTAATCAGCAAAGCAGAGCATATACATCTTTTCTGGGTGATTTATTCACATTACCAGAGAAAAGGGCAACAGAACACATTAGGCCACTGCAGAGAAGGTGCTATAAAACTCAACACTTCTGCTAAAAAGCAGGAATGATGTACCTTTGGTCTCACAGGGAACAGCCTTCAAAACCTGACAGCTTCTCTCTGAGATGCATGTGGAGGAGGATGTTATTTCTCAGAGCTGCTGAATTCAGCTCAGGAAGAAGGGGAAAGCACTCAGGAAGGAATGCTGTGTTTTGCCAAACAAGGACATGTTAGCACCCTACCAGGACACCAACTCAGGCAGTACCAGCATTTGTTTTGTTCCAGTAAGTCTGACTATTAGTCACATCTATGCACTGTCTGCAGCAGCCAAATGCTGTAGTTAGACATATGAGACTTGTACAGGCAATTCCAGAAACACATTCATCCTGTGCCAAAATACAACACACTGCCAGTTACAGAAGGGGATTCTCACTCCAAGAGCAAGGGTGATATTTTGTCTCCAATAACATACCAGGTGTCAGAGGCAACATAGGACCTGACATCAGTTAGGAATGTACCATGGCTCAGTTTGACAATGTGCTTGTCCTTGGGAAACCCTTAGTTTTAGCAGAACAAGAGGAGGAAATGCCCTGAGGACTCCTTGCAATGTCTCTACAGGAAGTGACATTGCAAGTATCAATTACACTGTTGAACTGAGAAAGTGGGGAAAAAAATAATCTGTGTTCAGAACTAGAAAATCACAGCAGGTGTCAATATTTTCCAGTCTTCAGGCATGTAACATCAACATTTCAAGCCTCTCCGTCAAGTGTTTAATTCCAGTCTCCTTAGGTTCCTTAGGAATTGTCTGCACAGTGTAGAGCAGAGTACAAAAGCAGGAAACCATTGGGAGATTCGGTGCTTTACTAAAAGGGGAAGCAGAGAACATGCCAAGTTTCTTGTGAAATAAGGCTGATCGTGCATTGAGTAACGCTGTAAAAGGGACGGCTGTGATCCTGACAGTGGTTAGGCTATCACTGCTTTGGAAAGTCACAACCAAGATGACAGGGTAACAGCAAAGAGCATGTGGCAGTAAGCCAGCCCCACTCATGCAAAAACCTGTCACTACTGCTACTTCATTTTGCAGACCACTTTCATACAAATTCAAAGAGCAGGGAGGCATCCTGTCTACTTTGTTCACCTGAGAACAACAGTTCGGGCTTCCAGATAGGAACAGGCAGTTTTGAACAGCGGGAACAAAGGCTAAGAGAACTCATATGCTGCTGAGCTCATACCCCTGCTGCTCCTTCTTTATAAATGAGAGGTCTAGGACATGATTTTGGTTCAGAGCACTTAATACAGTCATTAGGGACTTTAGGGGCTGCACCAACAAAATGCACCCTTGCAGAACTAAACTCCTTTATTTCCTTCTGATAGCCCTGTTTGGAGCTCAAGGACACAGGCTTTACACTCCAACAGACTCATGGAAGGTATCAGTTCCAAGACTCACTAATGAGGAAACCACAAAACCAGAAATGTCCCTTCTTTTCCAACAAGCCCTCGTCACTCACCTGCATTTTTCTAGGGTGAGGCTGGGGAACAAGGCAAGCACCCACCCACAGTCCAGGAGTGGACAGGATGCTTGTGACATTCACACTTACTTCAGTCATAAGCTAGCCATGACATACAGCAATTGTCATGTGGATGTGCCACTGTAACCAATGTAACCACCTCGCTGGAGGAGCTGGAGGCTTGATCCTCCCACAGAGGCAGGACCAAATCCTACTGTAAAGGAAAGCAGAGATAAGCCTCCTTCCTCGGTGGATGCAACCTCATGGCCATGGAAGGCAAACAAAGTGAGAACCTGAGCAGGATGGCACTGCCACAGCCTCTGCTGGCTAGAACAGAGCAGAAGACATGTCTGAGCCAGACACTCTCAGGGCACAGAGTTGATATCTTGGCATGTTCTGAAACTGTAACTCTTCTACGCAATGTGCTTTATTCAGTTCATATTCTTTCCCATGACACTGAGGTAGATGCTTATTTGAATTTGCTTTTAAACCTGCAGGATGACCCCTGCCCTGTACACCATGAAACAGTAATTATGTTCATTTTATCAATAGTTACTGGTCTGTGATCGAAATAAATACCTTGTCCTCAATGCCTGTTTCTTAAGTCTCCCCAAGTAAGAGAATATTCTATACATATATCCCTGTCAATGAGCCAATACATTCGTGGGTTTTACCCTAATATTGGTGTACTTTTATAGCTCTTCCCCCCTAAATATTCTGCAAACCTATCTCAGACAAGAAGAAATTATTTTCTGTATGAAAGGCAAACAGCAGGATAGATGTTCATGTAGCACAGTGAAAAATGAAGCACTGCAAACAAATCATTGCCAACTGGCAAATTAGCAGTTCTTCACTAGCAAGAGTTTGAGAGTTCGTTATGATTGAAGTTACCAACCCTTCCTCTCCCCTTTCTGTTTATCCTACTAAGCAGGAAATCCCAGACAAGTCTCAGAGACCACATTTAATAATGTATCTTTCTAAGAACCAACTTCAGATTTTTTTAAGGATTTTCATTTATTACAATTCATTATCACTTCCGCACATTCCTGTGCTCATTTTACTTGAGCTTCTCTCAAAAAATACCCAAGGATTTTAATTTCATTTTATTTTTAACCTTTGCATCCCATTTCAAAAGCCCTTATATTCTGCAGCGTAAGACTAGTCATTATGTTCTGCCTCAGAGCTGCCAAAACCCAGGGTTAAACTGCAGTCAGCCAAATTTCAGACTACTTCTTCAGGAGAACACAGGAGTGGTTCAAAAGCTGCTCCTCAGCCCAAGATGGGGTCCTCACAGGCAACATCCCACCTCAGCCAGCAGATATAACCTGCAGGCACCGGTACGAACATTATAAAAATAACCTTACGTGCATTTCATTCCAGCTGCTCATCAGAGAAGCCTAGAAAGATGTCAGGTGGCTTGTTATTTCAAAATTGATCTAACTGCAATATGATCAATAGGAGGAACAAGAGGGGACAGGACTTAAACACACCATGTGAACCAGCTTTAGGTTTTCTAGTCTTGCTAGGAGACTAAAAGATTCATCCAATCAGGATTAGGAACATCCTTTTGTTCCCTAGGATGTGACTAATCTTTTGCATTCCAGATCTGTGAAGCCCTGTGATACTTCCAAAAAAATGTAAACTTAGATGTATATTTGTAGTTATGGGGTACACATTCACACTATTCCGTGAAAACTGTTCCTAGTATTCACTTGGTTTCTCTGTATTTTATTTTTCCTTCAGGTTCCCCACTTCCTTTTCTTTTGGTATTTGACAGGGAAATCTTCAGCATCCCTTGCTGAAGGGAACTTTTTTCCAGTATCAGGACAGTGTCTGACCGTAATAGAACACATCAGGAGAGAGAAAGGCTAGTGGCAGGTGTCCAGATAAGAGTATAAATCCACAAAAGCTTACAAGGACATTGTCCCTGTCACAGCCTCTTGTAGCAGCCTTTTAGGCACTTCTTCAGGAAAGTAAAGGGTTTATCTGCTCTCAACAAGTTTTTCTGCCATCAATATAATTGCTTTTTTGAACACACAGAAATTAGCATTCACAGTGTTCTGTGGCTCTGAATTTCCCTCTTTAGCTATGCAGTATAGAATAGGGGAAATATTGGGGATTTTTTTAAGCTTACCACCTCCTACTTTCATATTTACCAGAAGAAACAACACATTGCTGTTCCCATTCATCATCAGCATGCTGCTCCCGATTCACACAGGCCTCCATTGTGCTCCCTGCCCTCTCAGCTGCCTCAAGAAGTTTTGAATTCTGCATTTCAGTTCGATCAAATCCTTTGCCAGTGAAGCTACTGCACTGGGGATGGAAAAGAAAGAGTTTGGCTGCTCTAATGAAGCATTTCAGTAACATAGTGCAAGTTTCTGTCAAAAAATCTTAGATTTTTGCCTGGAAAGATTTGTGCTGAGTCTTTAGTAGAGACTCTTAACAGCACAGGCAATCAGATGATCTTGCATTTAATGCACAAGATTTGGAGAAAAAACAAAAACCATAATTCTGTAAGCTTGCTTTGGGACTTGAGGCTATTTAAGTTGTATTTCAATGTACCAGGTTATTAATTAGCAGTCTTTGTGAGGTTAGAACAACCACTTCCTAAAAGAAAGAAGATATTTTGTTGGAAGAAGTTGCCGAAATGCAAGAGAATTGCTTACAGATGCAGGTCAGATTTTGAATACCGTCTCCTACACAAAGTCCCTACCTCTCATATTGATGTGTGCTAAGCCAGCAAAACTAGTTATTACAAACTTGAAACTGCTCTAAAAAGAACATGAAATAATTTAAAAATAGCTGTTTATTAACATTTTCTTAGTTCAGAAGGGAATGCATTTCAGCAGTTATAATGAAGATGATGAGCTGCGCTTATGCAGTTACAGAGCATTAAACATACTGCGTTCCTCTTGTGTGACTTACAAAACTAATCAGAGGCCATCATCAAAGAGGTATTATGTAATATCTATGCAGTTAAGTCAGGTTGTAAATCCTCCCACCCTTGTGTTCAGAAGGAGGGAGGAGATTCTTTCTCCAAAAAAACACTGCAGGTCCAGCTCAGAATTTGGCAGTACTGGTCAGACTCTGACTTTCATCCACAATCACGTCCAGATATGAATTTTTAAAGACTAGCATGCAGGTAGGTAGGGAACAACATTCAAGTGAGATGTCTGCAGGGAATCTGTTTGCTTAACAGCATCTCCACTCAAATACACCATATTTATATCCCCTGCCCCCTACAAGAAACCACTCACCTAATTTAAAATAAAAGATGCCATACTATATATGTTCTACTCATTCTCAAATTGAGAATATAGACAATAACATATATCTAGAAATAGCCTCTAACTTTAGGTTAGCTTTAAATCAAGAATCAGATTTTGTAACTGGATTAGGTTGGGGTTTTTTTTGTATTTGTTTTCTAGCAGTAGATGGGTCCGGTGTGGAGCTCAGCTCAAAGAGCTCAGAAAGCTGCTGAGATGGGTTTTGAATCCTAGAAAAACTCCACACAACATTCACTCTCCCCCTCCCAGAAGAGATGTGTTCAGCTGATTACACAGGCATCCCTAGTCTACTGCAGCGTGAAAGGAATCAGAGCTGAGTAACACCCTTCCACGGCCCATCTTCTTCCTTTAGCCTTGAAAAGATGCTGTAAATTCATAGGCTGCTCTGATTCTGAGCTAGCACATGCCTGGCAACGAGAGACACCCCATTACTGGGAAAAAGATAGAGTCTGGAAGAAATGTATGTTTCTCCTGCATGATGCAATGGTCCTGGTTAGATGCAAGCATGACACAGAAATAACCTGTCCCCTGCAAGGTGACACAGAGCACGCTCTGCACAGTGAACAGAGGGACTACTGCTGCTCTAGGCTTTGCCAGCTCCAGCCAAGCACGGTATTTCAGGGCACTGTAAGACTGAAAATCAAAGCAAACAGATGTCTCCAATCTCAGTAATAGCACTGGAACTGGTAATTACATCAGAAGCACTGGTTCTCAGGAGAGTTGTTTACGGGATGATGGTGAGAATTTGGTCAATGGGCACTTTCCCATTACGGAAAACCCTTCAGCAAGGGCGCCATCAAGGTTGGTGTTGGCAAAAGAGGCTTAGGAAGCCCTGTGACAAATGGCAGACTCATCCCAATATTAATCTTATCCAGCCATCAGCTGGAGACGTCTCAAATGGTAATTGTAATAGAAAAAATAACAAACAAATACTATTTTGGGAACAGCAGTTCTCTGATCAACTCAGTCTACCAAAGTTTAGCTGCAACCCTTCAGAGACACATCTATTAAGTTTAATTAAAACACAAATATACAGTCTGCTTTATTTGAGCTCCATTTTGGTGATATACTGCCAACCCATGGACTTTTCCTCCCCTACGTCAAACTCTGACTTTAGCATATGTAATACTTCATTTTGTGCAAACAAGTCTTCCTAAGGATAAGGATCATCACATTAAATTATCATTAATTTTAATTATCTCAACTCTGGATATGCTGCCCAGCACTAAAGACATGTTTTATTTCAAACTACAAAGCAGTGTCACTCTTCTGGGCTGTTTTTAAAAGCCATGACATTTAACACTTACGACAATCAGTATAAAGGAGAAAGCTAAATTGCACCACTGAAATGGTAAACCAAGTTCCCAGCAGTGTTAATCTTTCTCTGATCCCTTCTTCCAAGAGGCTGCTCCTTGCAATCTGATCAAACTTGAAAGCCCACAAGTACTTTTGGAGATTAGCTGGTGAAGCAGAAAAGAGAAGAGTGAGTTGGGGTGAACAGCGAGTCTAAGAAAAGTGCTTCATTGTACAAATTTCTTCAAACTCAATCCCCTGGATTCTTTTTATTAAACGATTTATATTACTTTAATGACAACCTGTACCGAATTTCCATAATCCCCCTTCTGTCAACAAAGCCCAGCACTGAGACTGACCTTAATTTAACACTAAGAAAACAGGAGATGGAGGAAGACAGCTAGCCAGGAGTCCCACCAGGTCTCTTGCACCATTTGCATCACATAAAACACTTGAGTTTTTTACTTTGCTTGAGGTAAACCGAATAGATAAGGGCTCTAGAGAGAAAAGAAGGAGACGTTACAATTTCTGAGATGCTGACTGATGAGAAGAGGAAAAAAACGCCCACTGCCTTGGGTTTTGGCCACTCTTGGAGACACTGGGCTCTGAAGCCTAAATAGTACCTCTTTTCATTGTTCTTGCTTGTCAGAAGTATTCTGCAATGGTGAGAAAAACGTCCCTGCCTGAATGACTAAAAATCAAAAGACTGGGCATTAGACCAGGCATGATAAAGTGCTACAAAAGGGCACATGCATATTGCGTAATTACTCAGATTAAAGTCTTAATCCAGATGACCTGAACACAAAAATCTGTGGCTAGGTTTGGAGCCGATCAATTCCGCAGACTCCAGCTACTTTCTGTTAAATCAGAAATTAAAACCAACCCCCAAAATTTTATTAAACACTGTCAGCCTGTCAAGGTTTGTGCTACAATACTCATGATCCTTCCATAAACCATTTCCTCATCGACAAAAGTGACAGAAAAAGTTATATGGTGCCCTGAAACTGCACAGCCTTGAGCCACGTCCCAGGCAGACAGGTGACTGCAGCAATGCGATGCGTCGCGATGGGGCATAGGGGATGGTGGGCTTGAAGACCTCACACCTGTATGGCCAGCACGTAGTGTGGATGTTGCTCAAGTGGCCAGAATTCAACAGGGCCCAGAGAAGCAGTCCCACTGTCACCAGTACACCCATCTTTACAGAGATAGCTTTGAGCAGCACAACATAAACTACATTTAGTTCCCCTTCCCCAGCCTGGTGGGAAAAGTTGCTCTTGCCAGCAGTTCAAGCTCACTGTGGAATGAACTTTTTTTAAACTGGCAAATACTGAGCAAGTCAGAAATCCCCCCCAGTGGGTGCCCTGGCACAACTAACAGGTAATAAAATGGAAAGAGAAAAATGTGCACGCATTTCCCAATGCTCAGAAGACAAGTAACACCTGTCAAGCTCCATGCCCAGATTTAACATGTGGATAAGGCATCTGCATTCACATATTGAAACATTTTATTGTTTTATTTTTCTAAGAATAAGCACTCTCCAGTGGAATTCATGCTCTAGTCTTGTACATGTGTAAAACCTAGAATTAGGTGACCTCAGGTTCTCTTGCAAATAAACTTGTTTGGTGCTTGCACCCAATGAACTAGAGCAGATGTTCTCCAATCATATTTTTCTTCTCACTAGGTGAGAAGAGAGTTGCAGTATGAGAAGAGCTGCTTCCAGTATTGATGTCCCCTGGAAGTGAAGATAAATCACAAACTGCTTCATTTGCTCTTGGTATCCTCTTTCAGCATGTTATTTAACATGGACAGAGAAAACAGATTTTTTTTTAAATCTTTTTCACTGTTTTTTCTCCTAAAAGTCTAACTGCTTCCTGTCATGCCCTGGCAGGAAGATTATGATGTTTGAATATCTGTTCTCTCACTACTTTGTAATAACTGGCATTAAACTATATCAAATAATCTGTCGAATAATTAAGCTTTAAATAGCTTTACAAAACCCCAAAACTTCTTAAATTTTAATTACTGACTGCTTTTACAATATCCCTTTCAAAAAAACAATATAAGCAATTTATTCCCACGCTTATTAATGCAACCCCACTACACTGCTTGAATTTCCTATTCCTCTCCATCTGCCTTCTCTCACTCATGTTTCCTGCCTACTTTTTAAGTGAAACAGATGAGCATCCCCCTGGAAAGGATCTCTGCTCAATCTTGCATTCATAGATCACGTAGCCAGAAAGAAAAAAAGGAAGGCAGAGAAATGACAGAACAACAAAAGGTCAGAAAACTGAAATTCTTTCGCAACATCATCCTACATCAAAAGGCAGTGAACTCACAGATCTGACCCACAAATGTTATTTAGAAGCAAAGCAGCTGGATGAAAACTGCTGGAGGTAAACCAGGATGCCCTGAGTAATTCCATTCATCTTCCACTTGCAAAACAACAAATTATCCCTACTGCATCCAGACCAGGGGTAACTCAAACCAGAGCTAGGCACAATTCTCACCTCATGTACAGAAATGAGATCTAGGACCCACAAAAAAATTACATACTATAAAAGTGGACACTGAAGTCCAGCTGCTGTTTACTACATGTTCCTTCCCACTCCAGTGTTCCTGCAAAACGAAGGCTCTGCAGGGGTCCTGGGGAGCACACAGGCTGACCTTTCCATGAACAGAAGGTGCTGGGCACCAAAAACCCTGCCACTCCTCATGGGAGACAGGTCTCTCTTCCCCAGAGCTCTCTCAGCATTCTGCCTTGCTGTTCTGTGTATAGCGATTTTCTTCACTCCCAAAGTTTATTTTAAGGTCTGAATTAGGTTCTACAGAGTTTGGCTGTTAGTAATAGGTCCAACAAACTGCAATTTTTTTTTCCAGAAACAAAATTCACAGCAGTTCCCAGTGCACTGATTTTACAATCTTATTTTTCAACTTGAAGCAGGATGTGAAGGAATAAACTCAAGAGACATGAAGGCAATCTATCAGGCTGAGGGACTGGTAAGCTGGGCACCAATGACATTCATCACTTGATAGAAGAACCTAAGGCAGAAATGGGATTCATGCGAATAGGGATTGCTAATTTCTGAGAATTAAGCCAAAACATTTTTTCCTAATTAAATCAACCCTGAGATCTCAGTAAGAATTTCTGACATATGTTTACTACTAACACTCTTTCAGAGGCCAAATGCACCACTCACTCTCATTTCAGACTTTGCTTCAGTTTGCTTAGTAAAAGCTTGCACCCTCATTGATCTTAGCATCTGTGCTTTGCTATACTAATACCTGCAAATTATATGTGATATCCTAGGAGTTACTGTTCATAACTGCCCCCTGTCCAGATAATCCCCCTTGAGCACCAACCTTTTTTCATAGAATCACAGAATCGCAGAACAGTTTGCATTGAAAGTGACCTTAAAGATCATCTAATTCCAACCCCTCTCTGATGGGTAGGGACACCTTCCGCTAGAGCAGGTTACTCAGAGCCACGTCCAGCCCAGTCTTGAACACCTCCAGGGATAGGGAGTCCACAGTCTCACTGGGAAACCTGTGCCAGTGCCTCACCAACCTCACAGTGAATTTTTTCCTAATATCTAATCTAAACCTACCTCCCTCAGCTCAAGGCCATTCCCCCTTGTCCTACCACGACATACAACATTTCAATTAAGTTTTTTTCCCTTTCATTTAAAAAATATACTTTCTCCCGGTAACTGTCAACAACCAGGATTTTCAAACTACTCAGAGTTTTAGTCTTATAGGCTCAAGCATTTCTACAAAATGGTCCTGAAATCCAAACTGTAAAGGACTGAAGCATTCCACTCTATGCTTGTACATAGCACAACGATAGAATATTAACATATTTAACTTACACCTTTCAAGGTGTGCTACTGTAAAGATATAGTACCAACCCTTCGCATTTCACAGCTGACCGAAGAATTATGGGGGGTTCTCCTTAGCCCCCTTCAGATTTGTCTAGATACCAGAAAAATTACAAGCTAGGCTATGGAATTATTGAAATGATGCTATATAAGGAGAATTTAAATAGGTCTAGGAACTCTCATTCTAATCTGTGTTTTTCTACTCAATTTTGGTTTGCTCTGAGCAAATCCCTTATGAACTGCATGTCAAGGCATTTCTATAATGTTCGAGTGAACAAGTATTTATGGCAAGATTTATATAACTCCATACATGTGGGAAGCTCAGTACAGTGTATTTTTAGCATCAGATACTGAAGGCTTCAAGATAATGACAAAACCTGGATATTTAAAGAAACCAGGTCATAGCTCAGAATTCAGCTTTCACTAAATGCTGTCTCAAAGCATTTCCTCTGTATGCAGTTAAAATTTAAAGCTATGTGGAAGGGAAGCCTTACCATCTTCCCCTAACATTGCAGGTTCATTTGTATTATGGTGGCATTGGAAGGCAAATATTTTGTGCACTGTGCAAAACACACAATAATAGATGGTGCCTCCCTCAGAGAAGTTTGAAACGAAATAGGACTGATGAAGGGATGGGGTGGGGAATGAAGAAACAAGGAGATGGAGGGATAAGTACCTACCTAGGCACCATGACAAAGTATTGAAACAGGATCAAGCCTTCCAAGTCCCAGCACAGTGGAGTTCTTCAACAGGATTAAGAACTTCAAATGTCTCTCTGTACTTTCCTGGCTTTAATGTAGCAAAGCTTTAACAGAGATAATGACAGTGCTGTTCCTACATTAAGATTATGTGCCCTATAGCCACTAAAAACACACATCAACACTTCAGTCTTGAGAAGTTGGAGTATACATGGTGTATACAGCAAAAAAAAAAAAAAAAAAAAAAAAAAAAAAAAAAAAAAAAAAAAAAAAAAAAAAAAAAAAAAAAAAAAAAAAAAAAAAAAAAAAAAAAAAAAAAAAAAAAAAAAAAAAAAAAAAAAAAAAAAGGACACAACCAGAGCACAAACCAGAAAATGTTTTCAAAAAGTCAGTCAAAGAAAAGAAGAGGAAGCCTGCTTACGCTTAGGTTTCAAAGAAAATAAAAAACTTCCCTTAAGTCTGAACAAACATTCAGTGCATGCAGATCTACCTTTACAAAAGGAAAAATGAATTTTTCTATAAGGGCTAACCAAGTAACTAAAGTCACTAAAAGAAATTCTCTTGGACAAAGTAATATAAAAACAAGACCACATGAGAGCACAGAAGGAAAGTGGATCAAAACCAGTTGCATATCGTGAAGCATATTACATTCAATGTGAAATGAATTTGTTTTATTCTTCAGATCCAGGCAGGCTTGCACTTTTACTGCAACTAAACAAACACTAGTGAGCCAATGCAATTCACTAACTTTTACGGTTAAAAATGCACCAAAAATTGAGTATATTTTCATTTAGGAGATAAAATTTGTTTACGAATTCCTTCCTAATTCTAAATCAGAAGGGGAAAAAAAGCCCTGATTATATGATTAGATAGAGAATTAGGGCACATATTTTTTCCTGAAGATAAAATTCTTGTGGTAAATCAGATATATTAATAGGTAAGATAAGACAAGTACTACCAGCTTCAGAGAAGTTTGCACATGTCTAGATGTGCTTCTCATGCAGTAAATGCCTATTATGTTTTGAACAAAGCTCTGTCTCAATAGGAGCTGGTTTTCTTGTGCCAATGTTCAGGCTCCAACAAAATGTAAAACAGCCAATGCAGACAGAAATTTGTATTGTTACAAGATGTTGCTACTTTTTGTGGGTAAACCTGTAAATCTGATAGTGAATCAATTTGGACTTAAAATTAGAAGGGCTTCTCAATTGTTTAAATATCCAGGCTCTTGAGCCACCTGCCAGCTGAATGACAGAGAGAGGGAGCAGAATGAAGCCCCCATAATCCAAGGAAGAATTGGTCAGCAACCTGCTACACTACTTAGACACACACAAGTCTATGGGGCCAGATGGAATCCACCCAAGGGTACTGAGGGAGCTGGTGGAAGAGCTCACCAAACCCCTTTCAGTCATTTATCAGCAGTCTTGGCTAAGCAGGTTCCAGTTGAATGGAGGCTGGCAAATGTGAAACCCATCTACAGGAAGGGCCAGAAGGAGGATCTGGGGAACTACAGGCCTGTCAGCCTGACCTCAGTGCCAGGGAAAATCATACAGCATATAATTTTGGACAGATGCGCTCTTTGATGGATAAGAAACTGTCTGGATAGTAGGGCCCAGACAGTGGTGGTGAATGGAGTTAAATCTAGCAGGCAACTGGACATAATTTGTGTTACCCTGTTTAATGTCTTTATCAATGATCTGGACAAGGGGATCGAGTCTACCCTTAGTAAATTCATAGACAAATCTAAGTTGGGTGTGAATGTTGATCTACTGGAAGGTAGGAAGGCTCTGCAGAGGGATCTGGATTGGCTGGATTGATGTGATGAGGCCAATGATATGAGGTTCAACAAGATCAAGTACCATGTCCTGCACATGGGTAACAACAGCCCCAGGCAGCACTACAGGCTTGGGGCAGAATGGCTGGAAAGTTGCCTGAATGAAAAAGGACCTGGGGGTGCTGGTCAACAGCAGCTGAGCATGAGCCAACAGTGTGTCCAGGTGGCCAAGGCCAATGGGATCCTGGCCAGCAGGACCGGGGCAGTGACCACGCCCCTGTGCTTGGCACTGGTGAGGCCACACCTTGAATCCAGTGTCCACTACAAGAAAGACACTGAGGTGCTGCAGAGAAGGGCAATGGAGCTGGTGAAGGTGCTGGAGCACAGATCTTGTGAGGAGCAGAGGAGGGAGCTGGAGGCTGTAGGAGGTGAAAGGAGGTTGCAGACAGGTGGGGATCAGCCTCTTCTCCCAGGCAACTAGTGACAGGCCAAGAGGACACACTCTCAAGCTGTGACAGCAGAGGTTTAGGATGGACATTAAGGAGGAATTTCTTCACAGAAAGGGTAATTAGACATTGGAATGGACTGCCCAGGATGGTGGAGTCACTGCCCCTTGTGATGTTTAAGGAAAGACTGGACATGGCACTTGGTGCCATGGCCAAGTTGACATGGTGGTGTTCAGTCATAGGTTGGACTCAGTCTCAGAGGTCGATTCCAATCTAATTGATTCTGTGATTCTGTGCATGTCTAGAGAAGGGCAATGAAACTGGTGAAGGGTTGGGAGCACAGGTCTTATAAGGAGAAGCTGGAATTATTTAGCCTGGAGAAAAGGAGGTTCAGGGGGTACCTTATCACTCTCTACAACTGTCTGAAAGGAGGTTGTAGCCAGGTGGGGGTTGGTCTCTTCTCCCGAGTAACAAGGCATAAGCCGAGGCAATGGCCTCAAGTTGCTTCAGGGGAGATTCCTCACTGAAAGGGTTGCCAAGCATTGGAACAGCCTGCCCAGGGAAGTAGTGGAGTCACCAACCCCTGAGTTATTTAACAGACATATAGATGAGGCACTTAGGGTCATGGTTTAGTGGTGGGTTTGATAATACTGAGCAAACAGACCCAATGCTCATCAGTCTTTTCCATGTTCCTAATAAGGTGGGAAAAAGGAGAAAACCTGGCCATTTTTCCCAGAACACCTGGCTTTCTGGAATGGGTCAGTGCTTACAACAGGTGGGCCAGGATTAGATAATCCTGGTCAAATTGCTCACGTTGATAAGACTGGATACTGAACTAACATAGAAAGTACCATTTTCTTGCAGGAAGAACAAAAAAAGGCAAGTTTGTTGTGCACAACCAGTTTGTCTGTCTTGCTCTCTCTTTTTTGTGTTCTCTGGTAGGCAGCTTCACAGGAACAAATGTACCACCTGTTGAAGCATTTTCACCTATTCCCTTTTTTCTCCCTCACCTCAGCAACACCTTAGGTTGCTACCACTGCTGCATCTGGTGTATGAAGACGATCCCAGGCAGACAAACCTTCCCAAACCAATCATGTAAGGTCCTCCACCCATACCTGCCTCCAGAGAGCAACATATGCCTGTGTTTGGCAAAGGTTCCACTACTGTTTCAGCTACTTGGTTACACAATTTTAAAAGCTTGTCTAACTACTTAAGTGATGGTTACACATCTTCAGTCTGTTTCACAAAGAATTTCTCTTAATTCACAACAGTGACTGAAAATAATCACTCTAAAGGAGTAAAGGCAAGAGGGAAGAGGCAAAGCATGGCATGATCTTGGCTCAGGACAGGCGTGCACTTGCAAAGAGCTGCATCCATAGAGCAGTTCCTGCCAAAGATGCAATTACCATCTGGAATGGTAACCCTGCCCAAACACCTGCATGGTTGGAGTTATAAAGAATACAAAGGTGCTTTCTTCTGGTACTGTTCATCCCTTCTCCCACGCAGGAAGTTGTGTAAGAGCATCCACATCAGAGCTGTCACTCACTGGAAGGAACAAAACGCAACACACCTAATGAAGACAAGCCCACAGAATCTCCTAAATGGGACTCTCCCGTAAATCCAGACCCTCACCAGTGTGAGCAGTTTGTGTTTTACTTTTGCATATTACTAGTTTATACCTATAGTAAGTCCTTAAGGTTAAGTTCAAAACAAATGGATAGGCCAAACTGCCTTGCAATTTCATCACAGGTGGGAAGTAAAATGCTTTTCAGTGAAACATAAAGCAAAGCTCCTTTACTCTCACTTTATATTAAGTGTCCAAAAGAACAAGTCACCTTTCTTCCTGGGTTTTTGGGCCAGCAGTCTATGAAATAAGAGTGGGAGAGGAAGAGGAGGAAAAGACAAGCTATTTTCTTCTCCTCCAGATTCTGAAATCTCAAAAATGCTCTTTCCACCACCTCTTTTAGCTTATTATAAATGATCATTTCAGTGAAAATAAAATGGGTATTTTCTGATCTCTTCTAACATTATTTTCTTTCAAAATACTGAAAACCAAAAGCAAATACAATCAGCTCTAGCATCTAGGACATTTACTTTCCCACAGTGCGGGACCTCGAGGGGAAGTATCACACTTACAGAATTGCCTGTATTTTATTAAAAGCTCTTAAAACAGGAAGGCATACAAACATTGTGGGGCAGTGTTGGAAGACAATGCTCAGAGTGACTACAAAACCTGGCAAGTGTAGAGCCCTGCACTCCCCTAAGCACTTTTGCTTTCCAGGTTTAGCAGTTTAACTAACTGGCAGCCAAACAGCTGATGAGAAACCTCTGTGTCTAAATTAATGATAACTGCAATAAAACATCTACTTAGATTTTACCCCCAAAACTCATACCAAATTCTGTGTTGCAAAGGCAAGAAAAATCAACCAAAAAAACCCTAATCTGCAGTCTAGTGCACCTGCATGACAACCTATGACAGAACTATGGAATGCCAAAGAATTTATGGCAGAATTCATTACCCTGCAGCAAAATAGGAGTGTGCATTTGAACTTTCTTGGTGGGAACACCCCTCCCAAACTGCATTTGCCTTCCTGCCAAAACTAGTAGGTTTCTAAAAAATATTACCTTAAAAAGGAACTAAAAACCTGTCCCCAAGAGCAACAATGGAATCAGCAAATTCCACAGTATAAGAAATCAGATGGTGTGATACACTTCTCTCCTTTTAGAAAACCAACACTAATTGCCCAATACTGATGTAACTGCAGTTTATCTCCTAGCAAATGCTTGTGAGGATTCCCAAATCTGCAATTAGCGTCTGTCCCATTGTGCTTCTCTGCCTAATATCTTATGCAAATTACACAATTTATAGCTCTAGATTTAATGTGCGGTTGCCGAATGCTGCAAGGCAAGAGGAGCCTGCTGATTCAGGAATGCATTGCTCCACTGCCTCACCCCCATGAAACAAGTGACAAACTCATTCCAGGGATTTCTTCACTAAGGAAGAAATACTTGCTCCTGCTGTGCCACATCCATATGAACAGGTGCAGCCAACTCACTACTTCTCTCTCACCATCCCAAAAAAGCAGAATGAAGCCAACTTTGGCCTAGAAGTCAAACAGCCAGAGTAATAGGGCTGTGTCCAGCTGAAACATACTGCTTTTTTGTATGGGAGCACAGCCAAACATATCCAGGTCTGGCAGTGCTGACCTATGGAAACTTTGCCCCAGTGGAAGCCCAAGACTACTCAGACTGCTAAGCTCTTAAACCAGAACAGGCAAGCCTATGGTCGTTCTCTGTGCTAGCCCTGCACAGGAAAGGTGTCCATTAACATTGTCTTTCATTCTGAAAGACAATCTACATCAGAAAATACTTGTCTGGAAAGGCTACCAGATACCTATCCCAGTCCCATTGCATTCTAGAAGATGGCATGCTCCTAACACCAACACTGGCAGATGTTCATCCATCCATCCATCCAGTTCCCAAAACCTCCAGTACAGGAGGTTCATAACTACTCCCATTAGTTTGTTCCAGCACTACAGCAGCCTCGTGAACAAAAATCTTACCATACTTATCCCTTCTTCCAGGGTTCAAACAGTACACACACAGGCTTCCCAAGTGCTGACTAACCCTCAAAATGTTCCTCTGGTGAAGCAAGGAGGTCAGGCTGGCATTTTAGAGACCAAGAGAGAAAGCAGGGCTGTTGCCAAAGCCATAAATCTGAAAAATTAAGAAGATACTAGGATATTAGGAAGAAATTCTTCACTGTGAGGGGGCAAGGCGCTGGAACAGGTTGCACAAAGAAGTGGTGGATGCTCCACCCTTGGAAGTGTCCAGGATTAGGTGGAACAGGGCTTTGAGTAACCTGGAAAGTGTCCCTGCCCATGGAAGCAGGGTTAGAACTAGATGATCTTAAGGTCCCTTCCAACCCAAACCATTTTATTATTCTATGATTACAGATCCTAACGTCTCAATGCCTTGCCCACAATGTTGCCCGTAGACAAATTGTATTACATGCAAACTAGGAGTTAGCACAGGATGGAACTCATATTCCATGTCCCTACTACTTACCTGGATGGGTGTCTTGTCAATAAGTGACTAAGTAAGCTGGTGTGATAGAATAAGCTCTGTGTTAAGTGAAGAAATTGCTTCAGTGAAGCTCACCTTTCCCATACAACCATGAACTCAGTGGACCTTCAAATAAAACGAATAAAATACAAACCAGAAAAGATAAAGTTCTTCCTGAATGTAAAATCTTCCATTGCCTTCACAGTACGTTTAGTGTCCCTTGGTCAAAAGAAGGACCTAATTCAGAATATTCATGTACCCTTCATCAGCAGACGGGTGGTGGGCACATGTCTGCAAGACTGACACGTTGTGTCTCTGCAGGAAAGATTTTCACTGCCGACTGCTCACTGACACTCAGAGCAAACGCCCACATAGCATCCTCAAGCTGATTAAGAAGGGCCTGGGACACGAACACTCCCTCACATAAGAAACCCGATGCTACATCTAAAGTTAACACTCTCAGTGACAGCTGAGTGCTTCCTTCCCTCCTGGCCCCGGCAGACACTACAGAAGCTGGCAGCTGAGCTGCAGCAAGGAAAAAGCTGCAGCTATTCTGATCATGGAGCAGGCTTGTTAGGGTGGGCAGGAGGGTGAGACTGTGAAACATTATCTATTAAATCACTTTCATATTTACATGGGAGATAAATTTTGCAACCCGTCAGTCTTACTCATAATTTTGCCAGGCAGCAAGGGAGGAAATGAAACAAAATGTTTTAAAAGTTGAAAAGTCCTAGTGTGTCAAGTAACACCCTGTCCCAGACAATGCACCAGTGTTATCTGGAAGGTGACCTCCTTGATCCTCTAGTAGAATAAAAGCTAACAGAAAATCTTCTTCAAGGGTGTTCAGTACAGTTAACTCCTCATCATGTATTACAAGTGCCTGCCCTGCAGTGTCTCAGTTCTGTCCCCTCGAGCACACTCTCTTGCTTTGCTCTACAGGGTACTATAGAGAACTATCAAAGAAAAAAGTCATAGTCATGTCATCCAGCCACATTTCTGAAAGAATAACAGTTTTAACACATCTAGCTCTATTTGAGTTCCACTTTAACATGTTGAGTGCTCATAATAATTTATATTAAATACCAAGACTTTATTCACAAGACAGTAAAAACACCAAAATGTTACTAGTAAGATTAGGTTTAAAATTTATGAAGCATAGAAAATGCTTTAAATCCTCACTGCACTTTCAGGCATTCTTGCTTTCCTGGAGATGGTAAATGAACACGGGAAACCAAATGAGCTCCCAATTCAGCTGATACTGTGTTATCTTAATCTCTCCAACTTGGCAATGGGTTTCAAATTGGAGGAAAGGGAATATATATTGTCCCCCAACATATCCCAAGTTATGCAGCTCAGAGTTCATCAGCAGTTTCTTTTTAACATTCATCAGTCAGTGCTATATATACCCCCAACCACAATGGTCTGTAAACCTTTCAAACCTAGCCATGAATGTCTCCTACATCTTTCAGTCCAGCTATGATCTTAGTTGATATTTTATGTCAACTGCTCAGCTATGCAGTGGAACTGTACTCTGACATGGCAGGAAAGAGAAAAAGGGGAACATTTCTTTATTTCTTTATATTTTGTTTACTGAGGTTTTGTTCCACCTCTGCTAACCTGAGATTAACCTGAGATTAATCTCACTCTTGCCTTGTGTGGCTGTCTCTTGGCACTTTTCTCCAAGATTCCTTTCACTTCTAATGCATATTTTTAAATTCAGGAAAGCAGAACTGAAAACAGTCTTTGGGAAAAGAAAGTGCTTTATTTCCATAACTGCATGCTCAGTATCTTCCATGCTATTTTTGGCCACCATAGTCTTTTTGTTTGATTCTGTTGGCAAGTTCTCTTTTGGCTACTGAGGCTGAGGGGGCAGAAGTTTCCAGTGAGATACCCACTGTGATACTGAGGTCTTTCCTGAGCAGTGAGTCAATGTAGAAGTTAACAATGCACGAGCTGCCCATATTATTTCATTATAGGCCCAAGAGACCACAATAAAGTGGATCTATCATCATCCTGATTCTACATTGTCTTTTGGTAAACCCATCTGACATTGCTGTCTCATAATGTCTGGAAAAAACTAAACAATTTGGACTTATCTAAAAAGTTTGCCATCCTGTGTTCATCTGAGTTTTCCAGAGCTAATAACACATGTCCAGGAATGTCACTAGTACAGGATGCTTGACTTGCCACGTTGAAAACAGTTTATTTATCTCCATGTCTTTGGCCTTTGTATTTTCTGATGCTTCAGTTTATCTAAGATCTGTCCTCTGACGAGTGATTTTTCGGAGGTGGGGGGTCGGGGGAGGGGAGAAGTTATTTCAATGCACTGACTTGCATCCAGTTACCCAATCTCTAGCTGACAGCTTCCAAGAACTCTAATAGGTCCAGAGGCCTGAAGGCAACTAGAGCAACTAGACATAAATTGCCATTTGGGGGATACACAATTTCTACTATTCAGACTATTTTAACCCAAATTAACAAGCAGTGGTTCACTCTTCTGTGTACAGAACTAAACAGGTTTTATATTTCCCTACAAAGGCCAAAAGTTCTGATACATGCTTGTCCATCAAAGAGGGTACGAAAGGATGTAACATATGCCTATAATCACTTTTTCTTCTCAGTGTAGCATCTTTTTGTTTTCATGGAGCTAAGCTGTATCCTGCTGAAACGGTTTTGTTTCCTTAATACAAATGTAGTGACATGAACCATGATAACTGGTGCTCCAGAATTGCTCCATGACTGTCTCCATACAGCCATACCAGCCTATGAATGCATTTGGATCTCTTTATTTCTATCCCATATGCAGCATTTACACTTCAGAAAAAAAAAAAAAAAATGAAATCAGCAAGCACTACTGTAAGAAAGGTACTCCAAAGAGGAAGAAAAGCAAGATGTTAATGTGTAGTGTATCAAATGACAGTGAGAAGTAAATGACCTTGTCTAGCAAGACTATCAAACAACTGACCATAGAGGTTTGGTTCCAATGAATCATAAACTATATAGAAAACTGAGATCATTTCAAGTCCTCCTCATCAATCTTTATACTTTAAGCCTCTTCCACTCTAACTTCTGAAAGCCATTTGGAAAATTTATGAGACAGAACCAACTACTGACATCAAGAACATAAATGCACCCAAGCTTTCATGATTTTCTCTACTGATACACTCAGATGGAACAGTTGCACAAAGCCAGTAGATAAGTGAGATGTGAGCCAGTACCGACTTTAGACTGGATGTTAGTGGCCCTGGTAAAGGAAAGCATCCTCTGCATGGATCTCTCATGTGTTGTTATCAGCTGGTTCCATGCAACCCTCATAAAGCCTTAAGGTCCTGCTGGCTCTTCATGAGGAGAGATTGGAATCTAACCAGGGGTACCATGTGTTGGCTAGATACTTATCTGAGAAAATATAGGGATGCTACTTTTTTTGTTTTCACCAGATCACTGTAACCTGTCCTAAAATAAACTCCTTCTTCAGCAGCAAGAGTGACACGAACACATTACTCCAGAAATGGAATAATGTTTGACCAGCCAAGTCCTGGTTTCCAACTCTGATGAAAGGTCTCATTTTCCAAAATTCATTTCTTGACCTCTGATCTTATGACAATATGAGTAGAAACATCGGGAAAAGCTACTTACTGCAAAAAGCATTCCCAGTTAAGTTTTACATCAATATTAGGAGCAATTTATCCTTCAGTGCTCCTTCATTATTTTTTCTAGCACCAGATAGTTGGGAAAATGGGATGCCAGCCAAGGAAATTTCTGCTCAAGAGGATCAGAATAACTTGAAACACAACTGTGCTGGAATTTAAAACATCCAGTTTATTCAGTGAAGACTTCATCATGACAAGAAGAATCCCCACTCCTCCTTTCTTAATCCTAGAGAGACAATAATCCCCAAGAATTAATCCATGTTCTGTTCATAAAACCCACACTGGAGATGTCTTAGGAATGCCCCATGACAATGGAGTGCAGTTATGGCTTATATCTTTACGCCATCAAAGCAGATTCGGTCATTCTTCAGATCTTCAGATCCCAAGACCCTAACACAAAATTCACAGAAGTTCTTACTTAAATTGATATAAAATTTTCACCTTTCCAGCTTTATCAAGTACACATATGCTTTGAAATTATGCATGTAGATGTAAAATAAGTTTCCAACACTGGTATGCAATAAATTGATAAAAGGTCCAGCCTTGTTTCTTTTTTAGATTCAAATAAGCAAAAGAGACTGAAAGTGGGGTGCAGATTTCCCATATCTGGTCACAAAAGCACATTAGAGTTAAAGTTTAAACCTAAGTGCACCCAAAAATATCTGAACTTTACAGGCAGGCTTATTTTGAAAGCTCAGTGGCCATCAAGACTACTAGGGATCCAAGATGACAGTTGTTTGTTGGTTCAAGGAGTTCTGACTGGCACAGTTTGAGACAAAACAATAAAAATGTTTTCTATATTTTTCTCTGGGCTTTGTGCCTGTTGGACTGCAGAGTCACTTGAGCAGCACCAAGCTGATGGATCTTAGGAGGCCAGAAGCAGCAGGTCAGCAGCTTGATACTCCTGGGTGGGAGAACAGGGACTGTGCCCATCATACCCACAGGTCCCCAGCTCTCTGGTCCCTCCTACCTATGCTGGGACAGAGATGACAGCCCATAATAATGAAATCCTAAAGGAGAGGAGAACAGGAAGGGACAGGAAAGCTTGATCATATTTTCTGTTTATGAAATGGCTTTCAACATTCTTACCTTAGAAAATCCTTTCGCAAACTACTTTAACAAAAGAAGAAATGGTACAAGACAGACCACAGATTCCTTTTGGGGCTTCCCACTTTCTTTTCCTGCCACCTCTCTCAGGACAGGATTAGTCCTTTGGAAGCAGCTGTCTACTTCAAATTTCAAAGCCAGGGCTTGTTTATCATCACACCGACATGCTCATGTCCCTTTGTTATCCCCCTCGTGAATGAATGAATGAGCTTTTATGAGAAAGATGTCAGGTAACACCTCCCTGGGTCAAATGTCCCAGGGTATATCCAGTTTGACAGAGCAGGACCAAGATCTACCAAGCAGTGCCAGCCGGGCACAGAGCACTGCCATGTGCAACACTGCTGTGAGCTGATGCCCTGTAGACAAACTCCTTCCAGTCACAGAGCATATTAATTCCATTCCAATTACTTCCTTCCATGCATGTATATTCGTTTTCAGAAAGAAATTAAAATCCAGTGAGTGAACATGCACCATACACTTGTAGTGAGAGAACAAGACATCTGTCTGCATGCATTCTTGGTGGAAAGAGAGCATACAATCAACAAGGGAGACTTTTCCACTCAAAAACTGGCATGGTTATTTGCAGTAGCTAACAACAGCTCTCTAACTTAAGACACTTTACTGGTATGTACATAAAGAAGTGAGTCTCAAGTAAGTGATTAAGAGGCTTTAAATTAAAAAAGATTTTTCTGTTCACTTTAATGGGAGCTTCAAATACAGATAGAGGTCCCTGAAGTTGACCTGTGTGACTATTCTTCTCTCTCCCCTCTGACCAAAACTGCTCTGAAAAGTAGGTCACAGAGAGTAGAGGCCACAGTTTCAAAAGGTGAATGCCTAGAGCTATGTATATACAGCTATTTTCATGCACTTTTAACTGGGTGGCCTGATTTTGAGAAGTACTGAGTATGCACTGCTCCAGCAATGTACATGCTCCATAACTTCCAAAAAAGAAACCCTGACTACCTGCTTTGGTGTTGAAGTGTTAACACATATTTTTTAATTTCTACTCAACAACAGATCCACAATTTCTGTTAAAACAATACCTACACAGCTTGTTAGGCACCAGACACTTTCTGTATCAGAGTATGTGCACATATATCTGGAAAAGAGGTTCCTGCCCAAAACAATGGGGCATCTAAAGGGAAGAGAAAGGCAGATGAGTGTCAAGAAAAGAAAGAGACGCACCGGGGTGACACACTGTGCCAACGTCAGGCAGCAAGTCAGAACCAGCACCAAGCAGAAAACCCTGAGCCCCAAATCAAGTGCTTTACCCATTACATCATGCTGAGCCTCTCTCCTAGTAATAAAAATACATGCAGCTGTTCAAGGAGTATTTCTAAGACAGACAGAATCTGATAAAAACAAATCCAGGGAATAGAGAAGGATGCCGTCATCTGTTCTGTAATATCCCCCAAAATCAGAAAGGAGCACACACAGCAGCATCTCATATAATAGTAAACAATCAAATATGAATTATTTTGATTACATGCCAAGATGAAAATATCACAACTAAAGGGGTTTATCCTGTTTTGAGTGTCCTAAGAAAATAGCTCCTGTACTTCAAAGAAGACTGTTAGGAGAGAGAAATTCAGGAGCTGCAGCTTGGTTCATGCAGGAGTTTCTAGGAGAACTCCACAAAGTCTAGTGTCTGTATAAATTTTAGATTTAGAGTTAAATATAAGAATCTAAGAAGAGTAGGATTTTTAAATCATGGTGGGAGGGAAAGCCAGGAGCAAGCGGTATAAAAGAAATGAATTCTAGGGTCTGGAATATCTGAAGTTCAAACATTATCTGAGGAACCGGTACACCACTTGAGACAGCAAAGGAATCTGAGCAGCATGTGGGAACACTAACTAGGTAGAGTACCGAGTGAGTAGCATGTTGCTTCTCATCTTTAAACAAAAAAATGTAATATAAAAAGGTTAGTGCCTAGTCACAGTGATTATCTATTAACATCTTAAGCATAATTTTGTGTCAGATTTTGAAATTCAAAGATGTAGGATCACAGCTTTTCAACAAACCATCAGATAGTTTAGTTATTTTTCATTAGGTTAGAACTTAAAAAAGGCTGACACAGTTCCAACCGTACAGTACCCTGTTAAAAATGAAATTTCCATTAAATAATGCTCCTAATCTTTCACCAAACATCACAGAATCTGATCTAGAGCACTTTTATTTAAGAAGGAAGTCTTCACAGATAAGTAAACAAAGCAATACAGTTGCTGAGAGAACTCAACTGCTACATCAAAAAAAAAATCTCTTCAGTGTTTTATTTCAGTATCGACCTGCCAGCTATGTAGGACACTAGCTGGGAATGCAACCTTTATTTTTTCAAATCTCTTTTTAAAAAGACTCAGAAGTACAGGTTTCAGAAGGACTAGTTCTTTTAGAGCTTGCACTCAAAATAACAGAGAACAGGAAAAGGAAGAAGTCAGTGCTGGCCAGACTATTGATTCCAAAATAGAATCCATAATATCAATGTTCAAATATCTCCTAAAACTTTTCCCCCCTCCTTCCCCTCCCCTCAACAAGAAGAGAGTCTCACCTCCTTCCAAGAGAGATATCACTATCTATACTGAATAAAGCAATCTGTGCAAATCACCTCAGCACTGCTAGCTGCATGCCAGCACACTGGACTCAAGGTGAACCCTGGAGCAGGTTGCTCAAAGAGGTTATGCAGTGTCCATCTGTGGAGATACACAAAAACCCAACTGGAGATGGACCTGAAGAGCCTGCTCTAGAGGTTCCTCCTTTGAGCAGGGAGTTGGACTATATATACTCAAGAGCATTTTTCCAGCCTCAGTGATTCTGCAAGTCTGCGAGCCTCTAATTTCCACAAGGACTGAGTGGTTACTGTGTCAGGTTAGGATATGAAAAGCCCAGGTTCAATCCTGTCCTTTCCCTCAGACTCTGCTCTAGTTACTAGTACAACTCTGCCCTAGTTACCTGTTCTCTTCCACCTCAGTTCCTTTAGTGGCCATAGACTGTGACAGCAGAGAAAAGGATCATGCAACAAAGTGTCTGTGCAACCCATTCTCAGGAGGTTGGATCAAAGTACTTATCACTCTGACACTTGACTCAATAAAGAGCTACTGGACTTTCAGAAAGCTTAACAATGTCCACATGCCCATTTTAGGCCCTTAAAATAGGGATTCCCTTTTTCAGGAAGCATGGAGAATTCTCTGTCAAAAGGGCAGTAATTTGGACATCTGAATTATAATTAAATTCAAAATCAATCTATTTACAGAACATGTTTATAGAACACAGTCACCTCAGCAACATCTGCCATTTTCAAAGGCGCAGGCTGCACAGAGGGAGGAGGGTTCAGCAGTGAGCAAACTGGAGTCAGCAGAGCATGCAGTCACCCTCTCCTTAACCCAGTGGGTGCGAATCTTTACTTATACAGTTCTTGTAAGGTCTACAGAGTTGAAATAAAGTGTAAACTGAGTATCATAAATAAAGACTATACTTCATTTATAGTTACTTTAAAATATAATTCAAATAGAGGCAATAATCACTGAAATCCAAAACTGGTCTGTAAATAAACTGTAAATAAACACTGAATTTTCTTTTGAAAGACTTCGAATGGCATAAGGTTTCTCTTTACATATATACTCAACCCTCCTGAGTTTACAGCACTCCTTTGGAAGACATAATACCTTGCACTGAACTTAACCCATCACATCAATTTTGTATCCTGTGATAAACCGGGCTCTCTAGTTACAGCTAAAGAGTAAGATATCGTTTTCTTGGTAGTTACTTCCATATTGAAATTCCAGAACTGAAAAGATGTGGCTCCTAAAAGCTCCTGCTATTCACAAACGTATTATTTCTTGTTTGAGTTTTCTCATGGCCTTGGGATAGGACATGACAGCTGCAACAGAGAAAACATAACTTAGCAGGTGAAAACAAGGAAGGGGGAAAAACCTACAACACTGCCTAGAGCAGTGTAACTTTTCTCTCACTGCAGATCGTCATGTGCAGGAATCTACTTAGGCAAGAAAGAGAAGTTAGACAATTATTCAGCTCTCCTGAGATTTCCCCTGCTAAATACAAAGTTGGTTCAAGGTCTTTGTCATGATATTTCTGATTATGAGACAGAAATAAGATGAGACTGGGAAGGAAAGTGCTGGGTGGAGGGGGACACAGGGTCAGGGGAAATATGGTCGCCAAACACACTGCAGCAGCCAGGTAAATCTTTTCCTTACCTCATTCCTCAACTTTATTAACAACTTCTCTTTAAATTATTAGTTTTAACTGAATATGAATTTCCTTTTCCTTTTTTCTCCTTAAGCATTTATTTCTTTTCCTCAACAGTTTGACCAGAGGAGGCTGAACTATGCGGAAGACAAAGCACTTGGAAAAATTGGAAGGTCTCCCAAACATATTGTTCTCATAGAGATAACAATAGTACTGATAAAAATTTTAGAAAAAAAAGAACAAAACCAAATCCTACTGAATCTCTCTGCTGCTAGAACAAAATCCCAACCCCTTTCTCAGAGCACAAATTTCCCTCAGCACCTCTCTCCCGCTTACAAACAGTAATAACCACTCCAAAACAAAATCCTTCTAAACTAACTGAGCATTTTCTCCTAAAGAAATTCCATAAGACAAGGGAAAGTGCTGTGAATTATTAGTCTTGTTTTTGCATAAAGACACTGCCAGTGTTTTTATGAGCCAGGCAGGTTACATACAAACAATATGTCTATAAATCCACAACTACAAAAATACACATTGAAAAGCTTCTTATCTGCCCATCAAGACAGTGATAACAAAATCTCAGTGTTATATCCAATAATACCCTATTAGAACAACTCATCAGAGCAACCCAATTTCCCCCAAATATAGTCATCTAACATATGAAACAATTACTTCAGAGCTATTCTAGACTTAAATTCAAAAGCCAATTAATGTTTCAAGAACATGACAGCAACGGAAGTAGAAAAGGAACGAAAGACTAACTAACCCAGCAGTTAAATGGTTAAAATGATAAGATAATAGAATTATTCAGGTTGAAGAAGTATGACTTCTAAACATGGGAATACAATTCAAATGATGCCAACTAAAGGCAATAGTTTATGTCAGGTAACAAGCCAGCACCAAAAGTACATTTATGTTCCTCCTAGCAAATAGCTTTTGCAATAGGCTTCCAGTGCTTCTGAAAGACCTCAGCTCTATTTACAATCCAATTTCTTTTGGACCTTTCCAAAAACAATTTTTCTTTTTCTCCCTCAAGTTCAGGCCTCAGGATTCTTATTACAAACTGCGGAGTTTGTACAGTCATTTCAATTTACCAGCACACACACAATGTTTTCCAGAAGATTTCTGGGAGTGCTCACTGTGGTAAATATGCTCCCCATTAAATCCACATCGTATTTTTAACCAGATGCAAAACTCCTTTGTGTATATGGAAAAAGAAGAGCACAGGATTCCAGAGGGCAATCCTGTGACAGAGGAATGCCTCAGTGTTTGTGCTCCCATGGAGAGACAGAACACAAGGGGCCAAAAACCACTACTTCAAAATTCACATCCAGCCTCCAGAAGCAAGCTGCTTCCTTCTCTACCCACAATAAGAGCCTTTAGGGAGAGCAGGTATTGGCCTACCTTGCATATATGCCTCTATTTGCCGAATTAGCTCGTAAGACTTGGATCGGTCCAGAAGTGTACGAATAGCCGGGAGAGGGTCCAGGATAATGGTTTCTGGATGAGCATCAATATACTCCTGCAAAACAATATATATTAAAAAAAAAAAAGAAAAAAGCATTAGGTTTGCTGGTAAGTGTGGAAAAATAATGAGATGAAGTCCAGCTTCTCCTCAAGGGGAGCCAAACGGATATAGGCAACATGGGAAGTCACCAGACAGTCAGGACACTGACATTTGAAACAAACACAGATATGACAGCTAACTAGTTTAGGATGACAAATGTCTTCTGTAGACTATCAGCAGAAAAACCTGTGCTGCAACTACATCAACTCAAAAGGGAGCCAGTGGCAAAGTGCCACAGTAAGAGCTGTGAGCAGCATTGAGAAAAGCAATTAGGAGAAGAAGGATGACACATTGCTATTCTGGGGTCAGCCTTGCATTGGATTACTGCACGTGAACATCACAACCATCTGAACTAGGCTCAGAACTACATCTGGGTTCTTTTATGTTGTTGTTATTGCTGTCCTCTAGCTGCACTGAAGACAGTGTTAAGAGCTGGATGATAAGGGCTGAAATTTTTTTTGGCAGAGCCGAAGAGATTGTTGCTTCACTGTGTCTTCATTCTTGCTACTTCTCTAAGTTCATACTCTCCTTTCCTGACTAAAAGAACAATGCAATGTTAATGACCTCATGGATCTTCATCTTGGGAACTCAATTCCCTATTCACTGAGGTCATGACTGCACTACTGCATCTTGGCCACGAACACAGACACAGCTGCCAGGTATTGGCCTTGCAATCCCAACAAAACTTCTGTTTCTTAGAAGAGAAACAGAGTTCCTTCATCATTGACCCAACTCGGTCCCATAAAGTCAACGGGAAACACACACATCAATCTTATCCTATTAAAAATCAGACAAATATGTGCAAAGTTACCATCTATTCTTGTTTTACCCAACTTCCCAAATCCATCCTTATATTTTCACTCATTTCTTTAAATCCATTTATGCAAATGGCACGGTAAGTGCTCCTGCAATAATGGACTTTCATGAAGGTCTACTTCATTTAAATTGACTATTTCAAGAAGGAAACATACTCCAAAACATACTTAGGAGTATGAGGAGGTGACCTCAGGAGATGCACTTCACTATATACTGAGCTGGAGGGAAAAGAACAGCATCATCTATTCCCAGAAAGCAATTTTGCTCCAGACACAGATTGGGAATGCAGGTTTTCCCCCACCCCAGCACTGGCAAACTGTTGCTTTCTGCTGACTACATAGTCTGAACTGATGGCTGCTAAAAGGGGATTATTCTTTTGAGGCTAAGAGGATCCAGCATTGGGATGATTGGTTTAATGAACCCACTGCATCACAGAACACAAGCAGCTTTCTTTCATAGGGCATGAGGCAACCTTCAGTGCTAATACTTTTGTCTGACATATTTAATAATCCCTGCAGAACGCAAAGAATGAATTCCCCAAACTTGATGCCATTTAGTAGAAGTAAGGGACAGCCTTTTGCACAGTCAGTCATCCAGACTGTCAGACCCAGCTGTTGTCTCACCCTTGCAGCCCAGCCTGGATAAAAATCCTCACTGACTCACTGGAGCAGAAGCTGGGTTCATTTCAAGTCATTAAAACCCGGAATGTAGAGTTTTCATGGGTGTCCTGCCCCTAGAACTTCCAGAGTCAGCTTTAAATACAGATGAGTTTTTTTTTTTTTAAGAGTGAGAGTGTCTCATTATCTAATGCATCTTAAACACCTACACATACATACCCTTTAATGCAGCACCTAAAAGACACCCTGTGGAGTTAGCATGATCCAGCGATTAGGGCCTTAGCTTAAACTTGCTGACTGTGAAACTGTACTTGAGTATCTCAATATATGGGAGCCCCCGGTGGTCCAGGGGAAAATTCACTGCACTGTCACTGCAGAGGCCCGGGTTCGATTCCCGGTCGGGGCCCCTCCCCGGGCAGATGGAGCTCGTTAGCCCTGTAAGGCAATTCATCTACGTCCTGAGGACCTCGCTGCCACCGTCCAAGCGTGCTTGGCCCCGGCAGATGAACCTCAGGATTAAAGGGTGGGCTCAGTTCCGTGCACACTGTGTCTCACCTAAAAAATCCAATGCGCAGGCTGGAAGGTGGAAAGACCTTCCCCGGTTCTTCGTTCGCGAAGAGACTGGCCATTCATTCATCTCAATATATCTAAAGCATAACAAGACAGCTCTTTCAGCCCTTCTATGCCTCAGTTTAAAACAGGGAGTTACCACAGAGTGCACCTTCATGAGCTCACTGAGAGAATGAGCACATTACGGACAGGCAATACCATGGTGGTTGTGCAGGTAAGGACAGAGCCTGGCCTGGTCACAGCTCTGAAATGTCACCTCAGCAGAGATCCCACAGCAAATGTCCTACAGTGCTTCAGATGTGTGTTCACTCTTCCTGTGACCACCCCTCCGCCTCGACAAGTCTCTGGTTCCACCTTGAATTCAAGCTCCCCACACATCCATCTTAGTCCAGCCCCTGTTCTGTACCCACTAATCCATCCCCTCACATGTACATTTGTCATGCTTGTGGACTCTGTCACCTTTACTCCCTTCCAAGGAGGGAATGATTTTTCCCCTCTCTTAGCTCCTTATGCTCATTCACAAATCTTCTGATGCTCACCTCATCACTGAGAACTATCCTCGCTTCTCTGGGATCAGTGTATTCCACTTGTTATTTTGGCTCACATTACACTAAGTATTTCCAGAGGGAGCATGGCTTCTTTATGCTTTCTGTAAGGAACTTCACAGCTGCTTTATTTCTAATGACAATAACTCTAACCTGTATGAAAAGATCATCCAAGCAGTGAGCTTGACACAGCATTACGAAGTTCAACAGGAATGAAGGCACGATCTCAAGGCCATTCTACTCAGATCTCAACAGAACACAGCATCTAAACTGACTTTCCAGTGACTGATTTCTTATCCTGTTGTCTTAAGAAGCCTTCAAAAAGCTCTGTAAGGCAAACATGAAATAACTGATGAAGATGGGGACTATTTTCCAAAAGCCAGTTAAAGTCTGGAGGACTTAAACTACTCTAATGTCAAGAACTGCACTGAATGCAAGGCAACAGCACCTTCAAATACACACAAAGGAACCTGAACATGAGCTTTCTTTATAAAACAAGGACATTTCTGAGCATCAAATCCATGTCAGGTACTATTCTCCAGCTTTTCTCCATTTGCATGCTTAGGCACTCTGACAGCCAGAGGGCACAGGAATGGCAAAAATCAAGAGACTGTCAGCAGGGCAGTGAAGATCTGTGTCATCTGAGTAAAGGAAAGGACTCGGACTTGAAGTGTCTCACAGAGCTAATCTGGGGACAGGCTACAGATCTCTCCTTCTAACTGAATCCAGAAACAGCTCCCCCTTTGAAGCAAAGGACTCCCAATGCAGAACAAGGTCAATCTATTTGTGTATGTCCTTTCTAGCTGAACACAGCTAGAGGTTAACTGCTCAGGGGCAGGAACATCAGGATGTACTCAAGTCCTCTAACTTCGCATCTCTTCTCACATGCCATTAGTTTCTTGGATTTCCATCACAAAGCATTAACTCTGCATTCAAAAACAAAACCATCCAGTTGCACCAGGATCCCCAAAGCAAATCATCCAGCTTCCCCTTGGGCCAGTACGCTGCCAGCACTTTCCCAGTCTCCCACACCTCTCACCAGTATATCACCAGCACATGCAAAAGAAAGAGTTTGAATACTCGTGTACAGAAAATTAGTTAAAATAAAATCTGAACCTTACACCAATTCCTCACAACAGGAAATTACAATATGAAAAATCGATTTTCTTAGTTTCACAGGAACAATTACGATAGCTGATGTGAAACCTTTCATAAACTTTGATTCTTTACTAGGAACTGCTGCACACTCAGGCATCAAGTTCTACTGAATATGTACCTGTGAACATCACTTAACAGACTGGAAAACTATTGATGTAGCCTAAGTAGCAGCACTCTTCCCATGGCACAGAATGACTCCACCATTAGAAATACAGATCTGGAAAAACATGAAGGGTTTCTGTCTAATAATTTTGGTAACAGATGAACTACTATAGATATGGACTTGAAAATGGAGCAGTTGAAGAAGAAAAAGAGAAACCCTGAGGTCGAGAGAGAGCTTTCAGTACAGCACAACCTTTCAACTTTGAACGTTCAAATCTTCTCTGGTCCTTGTAACAAAACAACTCTGCTCTCTTCTTTGGTGGATTTACTGGAGACTGGTATCCAACAGCAGATTCCAACCACCCAGGCAACAATGTGAAGGATATTTAGGCTTTCCAACAATAGTTTGAAAGGGCTCTGTCCTTGGGCTGCAGTTCAGCTTGACCTAGACAATGTCTATGTTTTCCTCTTTCTAATCTTCGACATAATAAAAGCAAACAAGAAAAAATAAGGACTTTTAACAGATCCTCTTTTGTTTGTATTCCAGGCTTGGCGTTAAGTCATGCTCTGTACCAGCCCTGTTACTGGCAGAAGGCCAGGACTGAAACTTGAAATCAAAGAGAGACCAAATATTTCATGTTGCCTAATAAATACCTCTGGATATAAAGAGAGATTAAAAAAAAAATAAACTTTTCTTGAGAAGCCTGTGTATAGATGAAAATAAGAGTTGCTTATCATTTTACCCAAAAAAGGTAGCTTATGATTTTTTTTTTATTTTAACAGAAAGTTCATACAGTATCTACTGCAAATAATAAGTCATTAGATGATAAGAGAGACTCACCGATTCACTGACTTGATTTTATGACTAAGTAATAAAACTTACATAATCTTTTGTTTAATATTAAACAAAGTCCCATAAAACAAATATTCCAAAAGAAAAAAAAAGTTAGCAAAAGAAACAATAACACCATTTGGATTGTGTTTTCCCACATACAGAAACATAAAGATGACTGCTCGCAACAACAGGCCAGACATTTTCCTGGGGAGAAACAGATATAAGGACAGACACAAGCTTGCCTAAAGAGTTTGCACAGGATTCAAGCTTCTTTTTTGTTTTTCTTAGGTTGTGATGATCTCTTTTCATAGACATCTTTCTCCAAAGGGAAAGGTGTAGCCATGTTGGGTCTTCAACGAACACTCATCTCAAAATTGTTTGTCTCCAAATCTAAAAGAAACTTCTGCAATGGCTGGGAGGGATGAAGGGTGCGGCAAGGGGAGAGGGGAACAGACCTTCCCTGTTACATTTCCATTCTCTGTACATCTCAGAGCAACTTTTTGAAGACTCACCTGTCCTGTTTAGCCTTCAAAAGTCCACCACTACTTGACCTTGCAAACACCTGCCCAGAGGAAGCTGTCCTGACAGTTGGCACTTGCATGACAGATTTTTAGTAAATTTTGCTACTTATGAGGTTCTTCCAACAAATTTAAGACCCATTTTTCAAATGGGAAAAAGACAGGTATTGGCCTATGAATTCAGGCGCAAATAGATCATTTCAACTTTGTCTCACCCTGTCCTATCAGTAAGAAAAAAATTACTAAGATGTACTAGTTTCCTTTGATTTCTCACTTGCCTTTTCTCAGCTGAGCAATTCCCTAATCCCTTCCCTTCCATAATATCCCACTAACTTTCCTTCCTCCCAGTCCCAAACCCTTCTAAGAAAGCTTCTCAATCAATAATAGAAGAGCCCATCCTGGACAACTCCCGAGTGGGAGAGTCAAGGGTTGAAGGGCAGTAGGGGACGAAACGTTTTTAATTTTCATCAACCTGATAGCAGAAGACTAGCCATAAAATCTGCTTCTGGTCCATCTTTTTAAGAAGGCTAATGCAAAGAGAACCTGTTCAGAAAAAGCTCTGAGAGACAAATTATTAACCCAACCCTACTGATTTTCCATCACTTGAGACATCATATTGAATGGATCAGACTAATATGAAGCTGCAGCGAATGAAGTTACTCAAGCCCCTGCACAGCTATGACAGGCAGCTGCTCAGAGAGTATTTTGCTCTAATGAAAGAATAACAAAGATTCCCCAGTGTCTTACACAAGCTAAAACATACTCAGTTTTTAAGTCATATAATTTGTCTAGAAGAAAGGAACAGGGGTAGTTTGGTTTTCTTTCTTAACAAGAAGGAAGAAACTGTAGTACCAGTAAGTGAAAGGCACCCTGGGGACTATGCCTCTTCCCACCTGACTTCCCTCCATGTTCCTCTGGTCAAGAAGAAACCACCAAAGACTATAACCAATTTTTACTAGACAAAAAAATAAACTGTGTTCAATTGGTCCAGCCCAGTGTTACAGTGGGTAGGAAGGGAGACTGACCATCATATCTATATACAATCATCATCCCTAAAACAAGGATCTAAGTGTCCTAAAAATCAAATGGAAAGATTTCTCTACTTTTCACTTAATGCACTACACTAGGTACTATATGCAGCCTTTGTTTTGGCTTCGGATAAGATCACTAGGCACTCATCACTGATTTTCAGTGCAGTGGAGAACAGTTTGCACCCACAAACTGCAGTCCAGACCACATCCAACCAGCACCAAGACTTCAAAACTCAGCCCTAAAGGTCTTCTGCAGCTAAAAATTCCATTGCCAACAGGCAACTCCTCCATGCTGTTCGTGCTGTTTTCAGTCTCCTGAAAAGATTTTTTTTTCAAGTCATTAAATGGCTAGAAAAAAACACACCATGCTAAGAGGTTTCCTGTTCTATTAGCACTCTCCACCAGACCATACAAGGGTTCATCCCAGGTTCCAGAGAGCAGGAACACAGAGTCATGTAAATGTGAAGCCAGTTTCCTCCTCAGCTCTTGCAGATTAGATGGTCAAGGCCTCTACTACACAGCTCTAAAAAAAAGCTATTCTTAAAAAGGTCATAAATGTAGCCTGACAGATCATTCCTCCTCCTGTGGTCAAGGATCCCTTGCTCTCTGCTTCCTGGAAGACTGCTTTACGGAGCCAACAGTAAGACTGGTGCCAGGTATCATCTTGGTGTTACATTTATATTCAATAGCGGGAAAAAAAGCATAATGAATTTTGCACTGTTTGGTCTGGTTAAGATCATCAGAACTTTTTCAGTCAACCTAATGAACAATAAGGGAAACACACTATTTCAGCTTGTGTGTAGGTGCCAGAAATAGCACAGTGCTTATGTAACACCTCATACATACAAGCAGCTCTCTTTGCAAGGGGTAACTTTCCACTTTCTAGGCTGCTCATTGATTTTAGCTTAAAAACCCCAAAACAACAGCCCCACCCCACACACTATACAAATGGATTCTCATGATTTCTTTTTATTAGGTAATACACTTCTCTTAATTTCTAATATTTTTTAATATCTTGAAAGTAATACAGGACAGGTGGAGACAAGCAGCAATTTCTAGCCAGTTTATGGCCTGGATACAAAATTATATGGGAATATATGCTAAAAACACATTTTTGCATGTAATTCAATGCAGATAGGCCTATCTTCTGCTCTGATGGTTCCTGGGTGCATGGTTTACTACCATGGGAGTTGCCTGCATGCCAGTTGTGGCACAACTCAGTCACATGTGCAGAAGCAGAAGCCCCAGACTTGCTTTATTCGGGAGAAGATATAATTCAGAAGCCTTCTCACAGGTATTCCTACCCTCTGTCTTATTCACTGGAAAAGTTTGGAACGCACTGGGAGAGAATCTCTTTCTAATGAATGAGTTTTGAAAATACTGGGAGATTATAATTTCAGACCCACAGTGAGAAATATGTGTATTCCAGTAATGGGAAACTACTTTCTTGTTCAACTGCATGGCTGTGGACAAGTCATGCACTGGGCTATGCTGAAGAACATTCGAAAGAAGATCATCAGCCATCGGTGTATTCTAACTTAGCCTGTAAATTGATGTTATCGCAGATATTACAAATTCATATTAGAGCTCAAAACAGAAACAAACAACCATCAAGTCCTCATGAGTTCTTATGAGTCTTAATCAGCTAACACATGCACTCTTTAGACTCTCTGATCATCAGTTTTTCCCATTGGTAAGATGGGAAATTAGTTAATATTTGAAACGTGGAAAGACTCCAAGCAGAAAGCCCCTTAAGTCCATCTCCCTGTCCCTTTAAACATTTATTAGTTTCTAGTGCTGTGGGAAGTGGATGCCTGCACTGCTTAGTGAGGAACAGTCAGTCATCTACTATTCAGAGAACTGGTGCCAGAGGGTCAGACTCCCAAGTCAAAACTTTTCATCTCCTGTGTGTGTGTTTGAGTAATATGCAGGTGGGAGGAAGCAGAAAAGCTCTGCAAAAAGAATATTAACTCAGATAAGCGAAATACTTTCTGCATTACTAGTTGTAAAACATTAAGCAGAGCAAAGAGAATATCATTTCTCAAGAAACCAAAGTTGTCAAAATTGCAGAATTTGCCTGACATAAGCATATTCCATAAAATTCTGAATCTTTTTTCAAACTGTGTTTCTATTTGAATGAGAAGAAAAGAATACACCTTTTATCAAATATAGCCACCAGAAGAAACACCTTTTAAATTTATAAAGGTGTTGCTTTATCATTTTCATCAGTATTTAAACTACTGATGGGAATTCTTTGGGAAAACAGTTCTCTGTAGCACTATGCCCTGCATATTTCTGACCTTCAATGTAAACTTGAGAAAAAAAAATTAATATAACAGGAATCTCAGCACTAGAGGACAGAGTCACACAGTAACCTCAATGCTACAGAAATTAGCATTCCAGGAACTAGGAAGACTAGATAGAACTGGGCCAAATTAATTCAGTGGCTTCTGTCATGGAGAGATGCATGTAAAGGGCTCTGCAAACACCTGTTCCTCCTTGTGAGCAGCATTAATGCTCTTGAAATGACTTCGGGACAACATTTGGTGGGAAACCAGTTCTTACTAACCTTACCAATACAACATAAAACCTTTCCAAGGTGCAAGTCCATTTTAGACTGACAAAACTATTACTTCTGGTCTATCAATAGGAGGGGAGCAGTGTGCCAGAGAGCTCTTTTCATCAAACCCCTACCAACTGCACAGTAAACAGACTGAATTTGCTGCACCAAGATCATCCTCCTGCTTCAAATGCAGAAAGACCACGAAATAACCACTTACCTGGAACCTGTGAACCAACTCCAGTGACTGGCTGTCATTCTGGTCTGCTTCAAGGATGACATCTGTCAGTTTATGTATGATCACATCCAAAGGCCCCTGATCTTCAATGGGTTTGGTGAGGTCAAGCTGAAGAAACCAGAGAGAAACCTTTTATTAATATATGGAGATTCTTGTCCCTGTCACAATCCAAGGTGTTGCTGCCACAGGGAAGGCATTTACTTTATACAATGCCTTTATTTTGCTGTTATTGAAATCCCTGAGAACTTACACTTCATTGAATGTTAGAGACATGCATTTCTCAGCAACGTAGCTCTAATTCCATGACTTACAGGCAAACACTCTCCATCCAAACACCTTCCTATGCTTCTCCACCCCGAGCCAACATTTCCCCCTCCAGTTTCTCAGTACATTCACATACATGCAAAAGGAATGAGCCAACAGATATTAACGCCACTAATAAAAGGAATGCCTACTGTGCCCTTCGCCCTCTGGGATTGCACAAAACAGTGCCCAGGACAGGAATACAGGTAACACAACCTAAGTGACTCAGGATCTGTGCAAATTCATCTGCTACAAGGACAGCTGTTTAGCTGGTAAGAAGGGGTGCAGTTCCCAGAGAACTCCCAATAGCGGACTTGGGGTAGGATACAAAGATTCAGGGTGGGGTGTGCAGAAACTGCTCCAGACAGCACAGGAAGACAGAAAGTGATGGCAATGTGTCATAGGGCTTGGTCCCCTGTCTTGGAAGACAGGGTTCAAGAAGCAGAGGATCCTCCGGTACTGGAAAAGGACTGAAGAAATTCCTCTTGAGGAAATATTAATGCAAAGAAAGCTACTGGACTTGATGGGATGCAAGAATACTAAGAGAGCTGGCCAATGTCATTGTAAGGGTTTGGATTTATCAGGATATTAATCAAAACTATGGAGATTCCAAATAAATCAGGAAAAAAAAACAGCACAGGGGCAGTCTAGTTACAGTACAGAGTCCCACAAAGGCTGCAGGATCTTCATCCTTCAAGGTTTTCAACACCTGACTGGGCAAAGCCCTAAGCAACTTAGTCTAAATTTAATGCCAAATCTGCTTTGATGAAGATGATGTATTACAGACCCCTAAGATCACCACCAAACTTAATGATCCCATGAAGCTACTTAGCAGATTTAACATCAGTACAGTGCAAGTGCCAGACTTGGCTCATATTCTGGCCAGTACACTGGGCTGCTCACAACACAGAAGCTGCACTTCAACCAACTGTGAGATCTACTGCATCAGTGGCAACTTAACCTTGTAAACTTCAAACAAGGAACATTTTTGAGAGGAAAGACAGATGTGTGCTTACTAAACTAAAGTTAGCATCTGATTTTATAGTTACATGCATGCTCCTTTCCATTGCTGCTATCCCTTTTATTCAGCTCTGGCAAAGAAGGGGGTTGGAAGCACAGGAGGGAGAGGAGTGCTGGGCAAGAGAATCTGCTCTTGCTCTGTTTTCTGCCTCATTAGCTTGAATTTAGTCTTATTAAAATTTCCCACCCTACAGAAAAGGCCTTGATTTGAATTAAGGAGCGAGTGCCTTAAGGAAGGTAATGATAAGACAGGATAGAACCAATAAAATGAAACCAGCAGAGATCTATGAGCCTTATATTAATATGCCAGCTGCTAATGTAACTGACCCATTGAGCTGAATTGCTTTCCTGCTCTTATCTGGGCCAGGCTTACCTGAGGAGAATAACTGAAATTACTTATGCCACAAAAGCAAACTGAAAGACTGCCAGTTCCTCCCACAGAGACCACCGTTGCTTGCCCATTACTACATGGTCCTACTAACAATTTATAAATTGAGACCCTTTGAAGCCATTATGTAGATTCTAATACAACTGTAAAACATCTTGTGTGTCTGTCTTACAAGGAGAATAACAGTGGTTTGCCCAATGGTCACAGGTGGGCAGCAGACTCCCTACATGCCATGGTAAGGATGACAGGATGGACTGCATGTGGATGCTCAGGGATGGTAAACTATGAGCTGAGGCAATCCACAGAAGGTCTGGCTGTCCTGGCACTTATGTTTTCACTCTTATAAGTAGTGCAGCACAAAGGCTGAGGGAAAGACTGTTTCTGCAAAATTAAGGCAAAATGAAGTAAACTGCAGCTTGGCTAAGGACACAGAAGAAGATAATTAAGTTCTGCAACCAAGCTCCAGAAAAATCAGCTAATATCCTTAAAAGAAATCTCAGATGGCCACACTGCTTTTTCTGATTTTTTTCCATCTGCCTATCACATCTGGAAGGAAACAGCAAAACAAAGGGTCCATTTAACTAGGTCAGAAAGTTCCCAGTTGCCAAGGTACAAAAATGTGAATTAATCCAGTTTTGGGACTTCCAGTTTGAGAAACAGTGAGAAGCAAATAAATATCTGAGATTGGTTACCCTTTTACATTATTCCTGCACTTGCAGCTCAATCTACACAGAAACATTCAGAAAACAAGAAAACAGTCCTCCCTTTCAGCCTTGACCCAAGAATAAAAGTAAGCCTTCAAGGCATATCCAGCATAGTGTTTTCCAGAAGCATAAGACATCTGGGCACGATAACTTGTTCACAACAGTTGTGCCAGCTAAACGCAACTGGCATATTTTGAGAATGAAACCAAATGCGCCTACTTTGCACATCGGAAAGCTTTAAAAAGGCTCCCCCCCATAACAGCGTTTTGCTTCCCCTTCCTCAGGAAGGCAATGCAAGAAATGACAGTATGATAAAGCAGCTTCCCTTGTAGGAAGTTTAATGACCACTTAATTGCCTCAACAAGGACAGCAGGTACATTTCAGCCACAAAAACCTTCAAAATTTTATCCAGTATTTAGTGGATTGGAGGATCAAACCATTTGCAAGAATAAGTTCTCTGTGTTCTGAGCCATGCTGCAGAAAGCAAATATTCCTGGGCTGTGTGGAATTTGGAAGAGATCCACCTTCCTTTTATACACTGAGAAAAAAAAAAGAGTAAAAGTAGAAGGAAAGAAAAGATTTGAGAAGGTAAAAAGAAGCCTTTTCAAGTGGAGTATCAGACCCAAAAAGAAGTCAGTGAAAATAAAGTGCAAAATTTCTGGTGGCTCTCTGCTGAGACAAACACTGATTCATTGTTTGTCACCAGCTGGAATTTGAGCCTTTCTACTTCCCTTCCCTTTCAGCATCTCTCACTCCAAATGATCTTTGCATTTGACATGGATCACCCAAAGGTTTGTTTTTGCAAAGAACTAACACCATAGCAACAGAAGTGAGAGAAAAGATTTATCAGCACCAGCTTGAAAAAACAGAGATATGTCTATGGTGTCTTTTCATCTGTGAGGTAGCCTATAGCCTGCAGCCTACTCTGCTTGCCTTTTTTTGTTAAAAATCCACACCCAGACAGGTATTGGTTTCATGGCCTTGTCACTTACCACCAAAACCCAGCAAAACCCAGGTGAATGACATGGAAGACAGTGTCAAAGCTGTACACAGAACTGCCAGATAAAAGGCATACACATGAGCTGGATGAGCTGGATGGGTGCACTGTTTGCTGAGTAAGAAACTGCCTGGATGGCTGGGCCCAGAGAGTGGTGGTGAATGGAGTTATATCCAGCAGGCAACTGGTCACAACTGGTGTTACCCAGGGCTCAGTGTTGGTGCTGGGTCAGTTTAATGTCTTTATCAATGATAAAGGGATTGAGTGAACCCTCAGGCAGTTTGCAGATCACACCAAGTTGAACGTTGATCTGCTGGAGAGTAGGAAGGCTCTGCAGGAGGATCTGGTCAGGCTGGATTGATGGGACAAGACCAATGGTACGAGGTTCAACAACACGAAGTGCCTGGTCCTGCACTTGGATAACAACCCCCTGCAGTGCTACCGGCTGGAGAAGATTGTCTGGGAAGTGGCCCAGCAGAAAAGGACCTGGGGGTGCTTCTCAACAGCAGCTGAACACGAGCCAGCAGTGTGCCCAGCTGGACAAAAAGGCCAATGGCATCCCAGCTTGTATCAGGAAAAGTGTGGCCAGTAGGACCAGGGCAGTGATTGTCCCTCTGTCCTAGGAACTGGTGAGGCCACATCTCAAATCCTGCATTCATTTTGAGCCTCTCACCACAAGAAAGACCTTGAGGTGCTGGAGCTTGTCCAGAGAAGGGCAGTGGAGCTGGGAAGAGTCTGAAGCACAAGTCTTACGAAGAGCAGCTGAGGGAGCTGGGAGTGTTTAGCCCAGAGAAAAGGAGGCTCAGGGTTGACCATATCACTCTACAACTACCTGAACAGAGGTTGTAGCCAGGTGGGTGCTGATCTCTTCTCCCAAATAACAAATGATAGGAGAAGAGGAAATGGCCTCAAGTTGCTCCAGGGGAGGTTTATATTCAATACTAGGAAAAATATCCTCACCAAAAGGGTTGTCAAGTACTGTAACAGGTTCACCAGGTAAGTAGTGGAGTCACCATTCCTGGAGGTATTTAAAAGACGTGTAGATATGGTACTTACTGACATGGTTTATTGGTGGACTTGGCAGTGCTGTGTTAACAGTTGGACTTGATTTTAAGGGTCTTTTCCATCCTAGATGGTTATATGGTTCTATAGCCTTTCCAGGTCTTTTAAATCCATATATGGAAGAAAACAACCACGAGATAAATGCTCTTATCATAGCTGGCTGCAGCTAGCCTACCCACCTTTCAACAGCAGGACTGGCTGAAAGTTACAAAATGCTGCAAGCTTAGCAACGTCACAGTCCCCCCCACAGGCTTTCCAGAGAATCCACTGGAGAGCAAGTTACAGGCACTAAGAGCTCCATTTCTGCCCTCCTCTCCCCTTCCCCCTTTCTCTGTCCTCCAGGAACACATAGCCAGCACATTATCCAAATCATTAGACAGAAGGGCAAAAAATGTTTATTTCCATTAAGCATAATTTGTTTAAAGTTTTGGGGTTGTTTTTTTCCAGAATGTTGGCAATCCATCTGTATTGCAGGGACAGGGCGAGCGTCTGGCAGAGTGCCATGGCTCTCCACTGGTCCCAACTGCAATCCCACACAAATGCATTTCTGGAAGCCGTGTTTAAAAATAAAACTATGTCCAAGTGAAAAAAATCTGGATTTGTTCACTCAGGAAAAAAAAAAACCAAACCAAAAAAACCCCAAGCCAAACAACTGCAAATGATGGATTTAGCAAAATAATAATAAAAAAAAATCGTTTATAATAGTGATTAAATATAGTCATATATTTTTTGTTTTATTCCGTGTTTCCAGTCCATGGTATAATCAACTGTATTTCAGAATCTGTCTGATTAGGATTTGTGGTTTGGGGTTTTTTTGTAAAGCTCTTCTTCAGAAATAGTTGTTGGATTATCATTCACATGAAATGAAGTTTTAATACCAACCTGCCCTTTTATCTCAACCAAAGAGAGCTCTGTCCACTGCTATATCCCTGAGGAATTTACAACCCATCTCTCCATGTATATTTATCCTTACTTTTCTCTTGTTATATTTTCATTAAAAATAAAAATACTCATAAGCCTATTGTTTAAGCATTTTGCTCCAATTCTCCAATCCGCTAACAAACTTTCACCATTTGAAAGTTCACCAGGATGCTGCACCAAGTTCTTGCTATGTCTCAGTTTTCATTTGATGGGCTACTTAGGAACAGCAGAATAGGAGTGCATGTCCCTTCTCTGCAGCCTGTTATGCTGCAGCTGGAAAACGTTCACAAAGCTTTAAACCGAATGAAGAGAATGAAGATAGGAGGCAAATCAGAAAAAAAGAGGTTTGTTTCTAAACTTTCTCACTACTACCGAATCACCAGACACTAACTTGAGTGCTAGAAAGCTTAATAAAATGCCACAAAAGGGAAAGAATATATCCAACTTTCCAGGAGGGATCTGTCAATGCTCTGCTATACATTTCACAAATCACAGTCTACAGGTTCCTTTGTGGTAATTTAACTATTTTCCTCCATGGGAACTGGACATACAGCTACAGCCCAACCTGACTTCTCTGCTTCTTGACTCCTGAGGCTGTATACAGAATTTACTACACAAATCTATTGTATTCAGATACTCAGCTAAGGCTGTATTGATCCCAAGACGTGGTGTTTATTTCAATCTTAATTCATCTTCTTAAACTCCACAGCCTTCAGGATTTTAGCCCTCATCTTCCTCTCCTGGGGCTATTTTCTACCCTGTATACATCTTCATCACATACATTTATCTCAAAAGGTTTGTAAAATAAAGTTTTTTAAATTATTCCCCCAACCCCAACCTCAGTATTTAACTTACTGAGCATCAATGCTGAGTAAATCATAATGAAAAAGTCACAAGCCCCAGGTTAGAAAGCCAAGTATTCACAAAGCTGAACCCTGACAGCTGATCTATTGGTGGACACTGTTCTCTCCCCAAAAAGTTCAAAGAAAGCATCTAAAAATATCTTAAGCACTCTGGAGAGGGAAGGGAAGCAGCAAAAATCAATACTGCCAAGTTCACTGTTTCACTTTACTGTAAAAAGTAAGGTAAAAACCAAAAATACATAGGATATTCTAATTACAGGAGAGAAGATGCTTGTTTTTGAAAGAAAGTGAGGAAATTTCCTGAAAGAAATCAGAAAAACAGTTGTGCATGTCCATCCATACATAAGACTTGTGCAGAGCAACACTGACAGAACAGAATAGCACTGACTGTTCTTGGGAGAAACCAAGGGAAATACACAGGACCAAAGAAGACCAGCACACCCTCCTTTCCCAAATTAAATCCTGCAGGAGCAGTCCAGTCCTGTCCCATCCCTCCAACCGGATTATACACTCACAACCCTGCTCTCAGGTGTGTGCAATCACAAAACTGTCACAAATGACTCCCTGCTGAAGCCCATGGAAGGTGACAAAATACATACCGATATACATTTCCTCATGAGGAAAGACATGTTGCTTGGTATTTTCACTGATATATAGGCTCTCCATCATTCCTAAAATATTCATGTATTGAAACTGAATAAACATTTAGAAACTTAAGAGAGTTCCTCCTCATCTCTCTGTCTGAACTAAGATATTATACCCAGACAGTGCAAGTACTCAGCACCTGCTGCTGCTGCCGCTAATGGGGCCAAAGGATACCAAGGGAGAACACGGGCCCCTCTAGGCAACAGAAACACCAGTCCCACTGCAAAGGGCAAACAGCAACCTGACTCAAAGATAGAGCTGTAAAGGAAGAGCAAAAAGTACACCAAGGGGTGCTATTTTGTCTCTCCACACCCCCCTTCCCCAGTGCTGAATTAACCTGCACATCCTGTTGAAGCAGCAGCACCGGCAACCTGAGAAAGGAAATCCGCTGTGGTGAGGAGACTTCCCCCCTCGGCTCTCTCCTCACAGTAATGAGAGGTGAGGGCATCGCAGCATCGGTAACAGCTGCCACGTCACATGGGAACTCTTTCCCGATCAGGAAGGAAATGTAGCTTGAAAATACTTTTTGCTGGTCTTCTTGGAATTGAGGAAATTAAAGACTGACCAAAGAGCTTACCTTTCTACTGCTGCAGGACACTAACCCTACAGGTTATCTGCTGTTGTTCTGTTCGGCTTTGATAACAGAACCACAAAAGGAGAAGGAATGCAAGTCCCGCACTGGGATACATCATTCAGAATCTCAGGTGCCAGTGGCATCCAAGGCACCAAGACACACCTAAAGGTGAGGATCAGCACAGCATAGCCTATGAAACCCTGGTGGGTCCCCATTTTCCCAGATACTGACATTTTAACACCAGAGGAGAATATTCCTGGTTTAACAGATGGTTTCTTTGTGTTTTCTTGCACTGGTGCCAGAGCAGATCACTTTGCATTCTGCTCACACAAGTTGCCAGAGGGTATGTGTGAGCACTTTGCCCATTTTTGGGAGTTGTACACTGCTGCTCCCCTGGAAGATGGGTATGATCTCTGAAGCATCTGGGAAGTTCTCACTTCTAGCTGTATTACAGATAAAATGAGGAAAAAGGAATATCACAGCTTTTTTTACACTACGTATATGAATATACATGCACATCATTTATGGATCGCTTCACCAACTACTACACAAACTGACTAGCCTTTGTACATTCAAGGCTTGTCCTGATGTCAGTGCAATCCCCCAGGACCTTGGTGAGCATCACCTCCCCATAGTCTTCTCTGCCTCCTGCCACAGAAGCAAACAGTGAGCCAGCATTGCTCTCACCTGTGCAGGAACAGTGACAGTGCATCGTGACTCCTACTCAGAACAATGCTGGCATAAGTAACTGTGTCTCAGTTACTCAAACCTCTCCCACTGCCCCCCTCACCTCCCCTCCTCACTGCTCTGACTCTGGTATATATATCTCTGCTGAGTTCCCTCCTGTTGGCACTCTTAGTTTTGTCCCTTCACTTCTCCAAAAAGCAAAACAAGAAATCCCATCTTTGGGCTATGGCTAAAGTTCTTCACAGAAAAAATTTTCCATTTTTCTATTTTACCCAGGACTGGAACGTTGTTGTTGGTACTTTGGTTCTGACTTACAGCCAAACACATGCACAAAAAAATAAAGTCTAGAAATTAAAGTATAACTCAGCTTGGTTTATCTCTTTATCTCCTGTACAACACTTTGGCAGCTGCAGATAGTTCTTTCCAGAACGTGTAAAGATGAGGGAACAGCTATTTCTGAGCACAGTATTAAACTGAAAGCTCATGTCCCATTAGGGTCGGACTGCAGTGAGCAGGTTTTGGTAGGCAGCTGGTTAAACAGCTCAGTCTTATTCAGGGACAGTCTGAAAGGCAATCACTGATTTTCAGCACTGCAGGAGAAATAATCAATGTTACTCAAATCCAGAAAAGCCTCTTGCCAAGGCTGTCTCCTGAGGTCACCAAGGCTCCTGTGGATTAAGAAGGGCAGGAGAACAAATCCAGAGATTAGCAGAGGAGAAAAGTTGAACAGAAAATGTGTGACATGGGAGGATTAGTGTCCCAAAGAAGGAAAGCAAGTTATACAAAAACAAGAAAGCAGGAGAATCAGCATTTAGCATAACCTGCCTTGCTTTACTTCCTAGAACTGTCAAAAAACCAGCGTTCACCAGATTAAAAGGCTACAGAGGAAATCCCAATTGTGGAAAGTATGGGAAAATTACTAGCTGGTTTCCAAAACATATGGCTCACTTCTGGCATGGGAAAATCAGACCCAGAAACCCTTTTAGGTTTTTAGACTTTACATGGAAGAACTTTAATGTTTCCTTGAGTGAGCTGGGTCAGCTCTAGCCCAGTTATTGAACTGACAGCTCAATCAATCCTGTAGGAGAGCCGATATCACAGGAGGAATGGAGTGGAGAAGCCATCCCTGGAGAACACTCCAGCTAATACAGAAATACTGCAGCACTACAGACAGTAGAACCCAGGCAAGCAAAGGGAGGGGAGCAAGAATGATGCACTTCACTTCTCAGAAGTTTTCAATGCTTAATTATAACACCATATATTCAATCAAAATATCAAGACCTGACAATACTACAAATACTTTCTTTGGGTTTTTTTGTTTGTTTGTTTTTTTATAACTACTGGATACAGAGGAAGTTAAGATGAAGGAAGCATATTCTTCTGAAAGTTTCTCTTGAAGACACACAAACATGGATTGCATAACTTCCCTCCTTTTGACCAGGGGATAGAGAAGTAGAGAAGATGATATATAAGAAACATCCCCTCAGAAAGCCTGGCAACCACCCTTTGTCCTAAGGGCCAGGGAAGCTCAGCTATGGACTTAGACCAGTCAGCTCAGGCTCAGCTTTTGGATAATTCTTCAGCAGCACCTGTCAAACATCAAGAGCGGTTGAAGCTCCTGTGTGTGCAGCTGTGCTTCCCAAGAAATCACCAATGTCTCTGCTGTAATTCCCCCCTTCAACAAAGCTTCTCAGTTGGCACAGCCAGGCTGCCAGCACCCTCTTCACTTCTATTAACTACTAACCCCAGGAGAGCTGAATTTCTAGGTGCATTTTCCTTTCTCAAGAGACTCTGGATGATGCTGAGTTGTAAGCAAATATATGTAGCACCCAAAGTACATTTAAACCAGTCTGCTCATCACTTCACTGAATTTATGTGGTCTATATTGTGCACTAGGGAGTTTAAATACATGTGGAGAAAGCAATAGCTGTCAGAGTAGAAAGTGTGTATGCTCTTTATTCACCCCCTGCCTAAACTAATTAGGATCCCTTCTGAAAAACAAGCCAAAATTGCAACATATTTCTCTTAACAGAAAAATCCTCCTTCATCCAAACATATTTTTATATGTTTGTGCTGCTCACAAATACTGGATAGCTAATAATGTTTGTGCAACTGCAAAGGACAGAGGAGGAGGAAGAAGTACTCTGGAATACAAGAGGGAAGAAACACAAAAGCTTTAGAAGACTTAGCCTAAAGGGAAACTAAAAATGAGAAAGGTTGCTTTTAAACACAGAGAAGGCCACACTTAGGCTGATCTGTATCATATCCCTATGCTGCATGAGCAGAAATCAGAAGAGAGACCATGAGGGATAGAAGAGACTGGAATTCCCTTCCATCCTGTTCCAGCAAGTATTACTTATGGAAGAATGAAGTTGCCTTTCAATTACAAAGCATTACTTCATCTTGAAACCACTGCTCCCAGTGAGACAAAATGATTAAACTCTCCCTCCCAAGCATGAATTAAAAGCATTTGAAATGGTCTGAAATGAACACAGCTGCAAAGGTAAAACAGTTCGCTCATCATTTCTCAAACTGAGGAAGAAGGGTGGACATCACAACCACCATAAACCTCCCATGCTGGTGCTGCACTTCCAGAAGGTATTGGAGAAAGAAGCAGAAAGTGAAGCCAGGAGAACGTGGCTGGGACACAGGCGAGGCTCTAAAGGAGGAAGAGGAGTGCAGTAAGTCTGACTCGTTGCTTCAGCAAACACTCTGGCATAAAGAAGGTGATCAATAGTTAAAGGCCAACAGTTTGTTTTGCAGCAGCTGTAAGGTGAGCCATGAGCCAGATGAACTGTCCCAGATGAACCGTCTTCCAGTGCAGCACTTGCCCAACACATATCCTCTCGCACAGGCAGAACATTTTAAGTAAAATTCCTGTTTAAAAAGAACGATGAAAGGTCTTGCTTTTGCTGTGCTGAGGAGGTCTAATAATCGCTCTGACTGAGGTTATGCCCCAGCTATTCTGAAGCAGCAAAACTAACATAAAATTTAGTAATACAAATAATACTACATCAAGCTGCCGTAGTTTAAATTACAGGATAAAATGGTATACAACTCAAGCATTTTTTTATGGCTTCAGGATGACAAATTTATAAAGCAAGTAATTAGTACAGACTGCTGAGTTGTGAAAGGCTCCAGGATTTGATAATAAAGGATGGTTAGCATTTCTTGCCAGCACGCCAAAGAATGAAACTTATTTTTGGAATACATAAAAAAGAAGAAAAATTGGGATCTCTGTGTAGCAAGTGTAGTCTTAATATTAAAGATGGTATAGGAATAGCCCCAAACATTATACCAGTATTTAGCTTCAGTTTTCAGCAAGAATAGAGAAGCTGATGGTGGGGGCAAGGCAAGTTGGTGAACAAAGATGGGTACAGATATATCAGTGGGTACCAGCAGTCAAGGGCAGAACTCATGGAGTGAGATTCACAAGAGTCAATAACTACACTAATTTCAAGCTTCTTCTTGCAGACAGAAAGAAATGAATAAATACTTTGACATTTTAAATTCATCTAACCTGCCTTACATTCATGTTCTAGAATATGAGGAATTGCAACCCAAACACTCCTGATCAGAAGGAGCCTGTAGGGGTGGCTCAGATGGCAGATGACTCTTCAGAGTTGAATGTGCTGAGGCCAGGGGAAGCTGCCTCTTTGCTATAACTGGATACTTAAAAAGATACAAAAACCCCAAATCCACATCTCTAGAAAAGAAAATGCAATTAACCAAAACATGACAGAGGGTATCACAGGATGGTGATAAAATGGTTCTGAGTAACTGTATTCATATTCTGGAGTGTTTCCAAAGGATCAAAACAAAAGCAGCTATATTGGAAGGAGTAGAAGGGGGGAAAACAGCAGCTAATTACTGTTCATCTGACCTAGTAGTATGCAAACATTTCAGTATATTTGAAGATCTCAAAAAAAAAAATCAGATCTTCAGAGGTAAATAAAAATGTAGTAAAACGTGACATGAATCTCAAAAAGATGGACCAAACCAATCTAATTTGCTATATGACCACTGACTCTCTAGAGAAAGAAAATGCAGCAAAACTATTTTCTCAGACCTTGGTAGAGCACTGGGGGCAGGTAAACTGGAGAAAGACAAGGACCAGTAGAAGCACAGGAGGGTGAATGAAGAGTTAAATAAAAAAGAAGCTGACAGTGGTTTGCATGCTGAAAGCAGCAGTGGCAAGCCAGAGAGGGCACACTAGTGCCATTCCTCACGTACTAGTTTTGTGACCATTTAAATTTAATATCTTCATTAGTGGTCTTAACACAGTAAGTAATTACTGATAGACCTTAATAACTACACAGAAGTGTAACTGGCACTATTACTTAGCCAGAAGTATCACACAGGAGTGAGAATCAGAAATAACACTGACTAAATACCAAATGAAAATAATACAAAAAAATTCAGCTTATGCTCAGAGAAGGATGCTGCTATGGCAGCTGAAGTACAACTGTGACAAACTCAGTTCCACCAGGACCAGGGTATTTTGGCTGTGGATTTCAAGAATTAAACAAGTAAAGATGGCACTAATGAGACCCACATGGAACAGCTTCATCCAGTTTAGGGCATCCGTAACTAGAAATATAAAATCAAAATGAAAATAAGTGCTTGAGAATTCAGCCAAACTTTTTAATTTACAGGTTCAAGAACCCAGAAAATTCCTTCCACACATTCCATGGTCATGGGTCCTTATAAACTATGAATAGGAGCATTGGGGCTAATACAGATTCTTAGAGTCTTAACCACTTTCTGGCAAGAAATAGCTTACCTTAATAAAAAAATACTGCTGCTACACCGGAGTACTGATTTACTTGACGCTATAAATGGGCAACCTGGGGTGCTCAGTACAAACTGAAATCTGCTACCCAGGAACATGTCTGTTCCTAGAGTTCCCTAAATATTCTCAGAGGAACAAAAGGACTAGGATGTACAGCAATGGAGATCAAACAGAAAAACCTCAGGTTTCAAACTATTCAAACTCGCATTTCACTTCCATCATAAACAGAGCCCTAAGTGAGCAGCACAGAGGCAAGATTAAAAAAAGACCATCAGAAACATCACTCAGGAAGAAGGCGGCAAAGCAGCACTTTGTCACTGACCTGTAAATTGAGTCTGGCATGCTCCCTAATTCTGGGCTCTTTCCTCATGCACCCTGACTAAGGATCTGACCTCACCAGACAGAGAAAGAACTTGTAGCTCCATCCTTGGCAAGGCACCCAGGCCTTGTTGAACTTCTGCAAGGACCCTGCAGACACCTTGTCTCACTAAGATGGCTGTGCTGACTTACAGGAACATTGGTGACACAAAAGTAGGCCAGAACTCCATTTTAACTGATTAATAATAGTTTCAGGTTTTGTCTCACAAGCCTACCATCTGACTGTTGGGGCTTTAAAATTACATTCCCCGCCCCCCCACTACTCATTTTCTTTTCCTTTTCACTGTTTGAACAGGAAAATTACTTCCTATTCAGGGAAGATGGTGAATGCAGGGGTAATTAAATGAGCTAGAAAAAGAACAGCTAAAATTGTAGTTCTTATTCCTCACTCAACTCTGTTTACAGGAATCTCAAGCTTTTCTGTCATACAGCAGGTAAAACATCCTCTGAAAACAGAATCTATAAATTGTTGCTGTGCCTTCCACAGACACCAAATCCTATCTTCAGTATTCATATTCATTTTAACAAAGACGGGAAGAGGATAAAATAGTTAAAATACAAGGAGATCAACAGAGTATGGAAAGCCTTTGTAGCATATAACCATAGGACAGAGAAAGCCAGATACACTCCTAGAAGGTCTCATGTTATAACCTAGTTTTCAAACCCTGTTTGCACACTGAGCTCTGTCCCTGAGCTCTGATATGAAGGCACTTGTCTTGACTGTCAGTCTGTCAAGACACTCTCTGCTGCTTCTCATTCATCAGCACAGATGATGCTTCATTTGCTCTCTCTTTCCTTCTCTACTCTTTTGCATAGGGGTAGCTCCAAACTATTAGCAAAATTTCACCCTGGCATCACTTCTGCATTGCTTTCAGCTAGGCAAGACCCACTCTGTGAACTGACAGGTAGGACTGGGCCCAGCCCCTTATCAGCCCCATTCTACCAGAACATCCCCAGCAGCTTCAGTTTGACACTTTGGTCTTCCTCCCCTCAGCTCTGATTGTTATTAAACCTCCAGTTCATAATTCTGCTTATCTACCTCTGGCTCTTACCTCAACCTCTGCTCTTGCTCCTGTCCCAGTTAGCTCTCTGAGCTCCCCTCTTACATCAGTCTCTGAGAACATGATTATCATCAAGCTACAGGGCCTGCTATTTAGAAGTCATCATGAATTCTCTTAAACTTTCCCCTTCTTGCAATCCAGACCTGCCAGATTCCCAGTATCTCTAACCATATCATCCTGCTTTTGGATCAGAGGAAGCCCTTCCCCTGTTTACCTTCAAAATTCTTGAGCTTTTTCTCTCCCATTTCTCATCCACCCACAAAGCCAACCTTCACTGCCCACTTCAAAAATCCAACCAGTTTCTTAGTATTTTCTTCCATCCTGCTGCTTCCATGTCAGAGAAGCTAGACATAAATATATGCACAGCTTTGTCACTGCTAGACTTCATATCCCTTTTTCCAATTCCTGCTTTGATGGAGTCACTTTTAAAACAGCCAAGTGCTCAAAAATCTCCTGCCTTTTCTCCAAAGGTCTACTCGACTCCATCTACCAGCCTAACCACACAAAAATTTAGAGAAACAAGAGTATTGGTGTGACATTGCACCTAATTTAACATGGCTATGCAGCTTCCAGCAAGGACACACGGAAATACTAAGGTCAGAATAACATTCACAGAGACCAGCTGAGCACAGAGGCACCTCAGCTGAACTTGGAGCCTTGGCCAGTAAGAAAGCTGTTCATAAGAAAAGTTCAACATACACAAACGTATTTTATATATATTTTACATATATATTCTTACCTTTCTAAGAGCCCTTGTTGGAGAAGATAACTGTACATATGTTCTTCCTCCCCTTCCCTTATGAACTAATTAACTTTCACTTAAGATACAGCACAAAAGAAACAACTACATTGCCTGAGACATCTTCTAAAACTGAGAACTTTTTCCCACAGTCATTTGTTACCACTGGAGTATTTAAAAGCCTACATTTTGGGGGAAAAAGGGGGTTTGAAACCACTACAATGCAGTTAACTGACATCTTTTGGTAATTAAAAGTGCTCTCTGACACTAGCTTGTAGAATTATGACATGAACACAAACTTTCCCCTGCCTGTCCCACACTCAGGAGTCAAGCACCTCACCATAACAACTCACCTCCAAGTTCTCCGAGCAGGAAAAACTGAAACAACATGTTACTGCTGGCACAGCTTTTACACCCAGAAGTTTACAAATACAGTTGGAAAAAAGGGCCTGTTTGCTGACAAAACCCCTTTCATGTGCTTCCTGTTTGGTCCTCACTGTTATGCTAAGCAAATATCTTGAAACCTTTTGGGCACAAGCACACCTGAAACTTTTGGGACAATTCTCAATTTCCAAATGAAAAAGTCCTTCCTTATTGAAAGCAAAATATGTGAACAAGCTTCCCATTTTAATTTATGGCAACAGTCATGTAAGAATTGTCTTCATATAACTTTGGGGAAAACTTCTATTTAATAAGATTTTTAATGGACCATGCTGAAAGAAAAGAATTTTCCCCCTTTGCATTGCCTGGCTTATTGTACTTGCTCAATCCATTGGCATTGAAATGCTGACTTAAAAGCCTCAGACAACTGGTAAATAGAGTTCCTGCAGATTAAGTTTACCCTGTGCATTACTGCAGTGTAAAAACAAACTATTTCCCAGCAGGAGCTGGTAAGGCAATTTCCAAAGGCTGCTTCCTTTAAGCTGCACTGAAACGTGAGTACAGACGCCTTCAGCAGTGGACTCCTAGCAGAAGGCAGGTGATCCAGAGCTGTCCAATTCCTGATTCTCAGCTTACCAGAGGGATTAAAAAGAGCGTTTCAAGGTGTCTGACCATGACTTCCCTCTCTGCTACTCTGCATCTCTCTACAAGCCTCCTTTACTTCCCTCCAGCCCTGGCAGCTGAGGATGACTGCCAAACTGGCACCTCCCTCCTCTTCAGTCAGTTCCAGTGGCCACGACTCCCTGCCAGCAGCCCGCAGGGCCATACCTTGCTGCTGTTTGCAGACAGGAAAGAGAAGGTGTGTGACCCGGCTGGCCCCCACTGAAGAGAATGTTATCACAGCTCCAATTGTTCTTATCTACATCTGCTGGTGGGAGGAAATAATCAACTTGTCATAGAGCAGGGGATGTTGGAGCACTACGAATCAGAAAGCCACTTGTGTCAGGAAACTTTGGTCATATGTCACATTAATAAATTTATTAATAAATTGATTTTATTCAATAGCTATGCTAATAAATGGCAATTAATGTTATTTCTCCCCTATTTCTTCCTACTTGCACGAAAATGAGAGGCAGGGTGTGGAGGAGGTGATGTGGGGAAAGAGAGACCTACATGCAAAACCAAAGGAAAACCTTCCTGGTGCCTTGCACACAACTGTGGCCATATACAGTGTCTAACGCGTGCAAGACCGACAGTGCACTGAAAACATAACTGCTGGTAAACAGGAAGCATTGCAGGATCTGCATGCATGTCCTGAAGTGCTGAACTCTAAGCCAAGTCCTCAGAAAAACACACAGACTGAAAAACAATGGAGGCATCCTCCATACTGGCTTCCTACTGACCCTCAGCAGAACCCACTGGATATAGGCACTGGGAGTGCCCATTGGCACTGACCTTCAAGGATTTTTAATTCTACACAGCAGCTTTTCAAAAGAAAAATACAAGGATTATAACTGGTTGAACTGCAGTGTTTTAACTAAAACACAATAAACTATGCTCCAAGGCATCAGGTTCACCTTGAGAAGGCTTGGTTTCTGTCCCTTTACTACCACCATTACCTTAATTAGTTTTAGCAGACTGACTTCCTTTCCTTTACGCTGCAGGCCTACTCTGCTCTCACATCTGGAAGTTCACCATCCAGGAGGTCATGTAAGCCCTTTCAAGTTATATTTCCTTCACCATGCATTTTTATCATTAGCCCATTTTACTTCGTGTTTCAATACTGAATCAGGACATCAGAGAGATGTTTATGAAGCTACAGCAGCTGTGAGCCTTACAAGAACAGAAGTGACACCCAGGCTCTTCTATTATGTCTCAGCTTGTTGAGATTTTCAGGTCTCTGTAGCATTAGCCAAACTCAAGGATCCTGTAGATTGATACAGTGGTGTGTTTAGCACAATTTGTTTATTCCACTTTTGCAACTAGCCACCAGCAGAGTCTGTTAATACTTCCCAACTTTAGAGCAATAGTATAAGCTTTGACCAGCTCCCCAGGTATGCTGAAGGTTTTGGAGTTGCTTCCCTGTGACAAAATTGTTAAGTGTAGCTACCAAATATTCTTTTTTCTGCAAGACAGCAATGAGGCTCTTTACGACAGTGACTGGTTGTACTGGGTTTGGAAGAGATAGAGTTAAATTTCTTCCCAGCAGCCTGTATGGCACTGGTTTTAAAACCAGTGACAAAACCAGTGTTGACAACACACCCATGCTACAGTTATTGCTGAACAGTGCCCAGGCCACCTCTGCCTCTAAAGCTGACCCTTCAGCCCATGGTTAGACGTGGGCAAGAGGCCGGGAGAGGACACAGTTGGGATGCCTGAGCCCACCCGAACAAGCCAGGGACTGGTTGGGGTCTCAGCTGCCAGCTGAGGTCAAGCTAGCACACTGGTCCACAGTATCTTCCAAATTTGAGCTCAAGCTGCTGCTAAACACAGACTTAATTTCATGCTGATAGGGTTAAAATTAGAAGCAAATAATACGTTTTAGAACGTCTGGCCAAGTATTTCTGTTGCTCAGGTTATGTCAAAGGTCTTTTCGAAAATCCCCTTCCCATCCCATCACAGACAGAAGCAGACATTCTCCTAAGATGGAAAGACATGGAGAAAGAAAAGTTGTAATTACATTTAACATATTTATGTCAATGTGACATTTTCAGTTGTGCAATTTAAAGGAAGGAAAGTCATTTCACTATCCAGGGATCTTGAGTTTTGACATTCCTTTTTTTCTTTTTTTCCCTATTCCGTTTTTTCCCTTTAGTTATTTCAGCTGTTCCAAGCTTTTCACATTCTTCAGGAATTATTTAAAATACACTGACAGAACATGCTCTTTTCAGCACTGGCAAAGAAGCAATTTCCCTAATGTACAGCTAAGAACATGGCCAAGACACATTCCCAATTCCCCAAGAAAATGACTGAACTATCCGCTAATCACTCTTAGCTAGGCCATGTCATTACTTAGGGGTATGAGTGCTAAACAAGGCCTGGCTAAAGAGAAGAGAGGAACATGTTCTCCTTAAGCGAGAGCTACTCATGCAGCCTTCCAGAACCTAAAGGGGGGCTACAAGAGAGGTAAGAAAGGGATTTTCTACAAGGGCGTGGAGTGACAGGACAAGGGGGAATGGTTTTAAACTGAAAGAGGGAAGGGTTAGATTAGATATTAGGAAGGAATTCTTCACTGTGAGGGTGGTGAGGCACTGGAATAAGTTGCCCAGAGAGGCTGTGGACGCCCCATCTCTGGAAGTGTTCAAGGCCAGGTTGGATGGGGCTCTGAACAACCTGGTCTAGTGGAAGGTGTCCCTCCCTATGGCAGGGGGGTTGGAACAAGATGATCTTCAAGGTCCCTTCCAACCCAAATGTTCTGAGCCTGACAGTTTAACTAAAGACAAAAATAGTCTCCAAAATTTGTATGAAAAACTAAACATTCTCCTCACTTACTCTAAAAGTTGAAACATAAGGAAGGAAAAATACCCCAAAGCGTATTTCCTCAGGTTCCTAAGGAGCTCATCAGGCTGGGCTGTCTCCCCAGGTCTCTAAACAAAAAATCAATGGGGTGGCATGGAGGACGGGATGGTGGAGAAGGAAAGGCTCAGAATAGACCAGTGTTACTCAAACACTGCTAGATCCTAAATAAAACACAACAATACTGACCAAGCAGAGACACAGAAGACCTGGCGTGGCTCCAGAACACAATAACCATTTGTCTTCTTTGCCAGAGGCAAGCAGCAGCTGGGGATGCCACTCAGGGGGATAAAACAGCACCAAGCTACAGCTGGAGGATTACTCCCAGGAGCAGTGCAATACATAAGAATAAAAGATGACAAGTTAGATGAATGCCTTTTGGGAGCCTTTTCAGAAAGAACTAAGTTTTCTTTAGGAGAAGCAGGAAAATTAGGGATGCAAAAAACTGCCAACATAGTTTTCCCTAATTCACTTCAGAATTAAAATGAATCGACACGCAAAAGGCTTCATCTGAATGAGCCTGAAATCCTGCAAGAAAACCCTGGCAGGTAGATCTCGAATCAAAGGAAACACCGAAATGGTACTTTTTGAAAATAGTTTACTTTCCTAAGAGTGAAGAGGAGCCCTTTGAAACACTCCTCAGAGTTTGCAGGATGATTATACACTGTGCAATGGGAATTTCTGAGTGGCAGAAATTGTCTCAAGCATTTCATAATATAGCAAGGGAAGGAAGCCAGTGAGTGGTTGGTATTTATGTATTTATTTATTTACTTATTTCTTTATTTATTTGGAAAACTTGCTTTAATGTTACAATGCTGCCTGCAAATCTGCTCCATGTCAAAATCACCTTTTGGGAAAAGGTATAAGACAGGAATCAAAACAGAAAATTCTTCACAATGCTTCGTGGTCTGTAATGTAACAAATATCATTGCATTTCTTACCCAAGTTCACTGCCCACATGGCTGCCTCAATGTGGATGTACTAAGTTCAAGTAGAATTGTAGGTGCCTCAGAAATACACCCTTGTGGTAATATAATCAAACATGCAGAAAGGACCAGACCAGCAATACAGGAAACCTTTCTTCTGTGGGGTGTGGGAGTTAAACTGGGAGAGTTTTCTCAAGTGCAAACAGGAGGGAAGGGAGAAAAAGGAGAACAAACTCCCACTGTATGACATCAAGCTTTGCATAAAGTAAATCACAGCCCTTTCTAAAACACCATTAAGTCAATATATGATACCCTTGCACATGACATGGAATGGAAACAATTTCTTTTCTGCACCTTTCAAAGCTGTCAGGAAAAAAGAGCACTACAACACTGGAAGGAACATTGTGACCAGCAACAAAAAACAGGCAAAAGGGCTTAATTTTCACTAAGAAAATTAAGCATTGCTAAGATATCTAAGACACCATAAGGATTCAGGTTCCTAGGTCACCACTGTGATCTTTAGGTACCTAAATTTCCTAGGCAGTTAGTTTGAAACTCTTAGGTTACATCCAAGCAAACAAGTTACAATAAAATAAAGGGTGTGGATTTACAGCTCATCAACTACTGAAGCCAAATAGCTGTGGAACAACTCTACTTTCAGCCAAGGTAAACAGGTGGTGAGGTGAAAGAGTATCAGTATCTGAAAGGTGCTTTTCCCTAAAATGCTTAAGATGAGCACCACACAAATGGGTTAATTGGGACTGATGGGGTGAGATGAAGAAAACTGATGAGCAGGAAGACTTCCCGGCAGACAAATGTGTTCACCATGGAGCAATCTCCCACTGGAACTAGTGAAAGCCCAATCAGTTGGAGCTTTTTTAAAAAAAACACCAAACAATAGACAAAACATAGGGAAGAATCCCACACTTCAGGAAAACAGAGGGTAGGTATTTTTGCATCTATAGAGCCTCCCCCTCCCCAGTTCAGCCAACCAGAAAAGCTTTACGCAGGACGTTCTGTAACTGGGTCCTTTCCTTGTCACAGCACTTTTGCTCTCAGCAAAGCATGACACCAGCCACAGTACAGGGAAATTGTGCCTGCCCCTTTCCCTAAGGCAGCATAGGCTCTGTGACCACAGGCTGCTCAGCTGCGATCTCTGTGCTGCCTGCTCTCAGCTCGGGACCACATCAGCCTGCAAACCGTGAAACTAACACCAAGAAAAAGCACATCCTGCCTTCGAAAATGACTGACCTCCTTCACTCTGTAGAGACTGCAAGCATTTGCCATGTCCTTAACCGAGGCAGGCTTGCAGGGTTAGTGTTCTGGATATTCATATATTGCTTATTACAGACATGTGTCATTCAAGCCTCAACTAGAGCTTTCCAAATAAATCTGCTCTGAGGTTTAACAAGCTCTTAGGCAGCTCAGCTCTGTGGCATTCACAACGCTATAGACAGCAGCACATCTGAATACACTAATCATAAAAAAGACCTATCACAGCTAGAGTTCAGCCCATTAACTATCCGGCAGCAATACAGGGCTGAGTAACCACAGGTTTTATAGCTGTGACCCACAGCTATTTGCAGAGACATACCAATGTAAATGTATTTTGGGAAGTGCTATGTGCTGCAATGTGCTCTGTGGTTCCAGGCACTTCCTTGCATTGACTACCCACAACCAGCATTTTCAAAAGTTCATTTGATGAAAGGACAACAGCCTCTCCCTTCACCAAGAAACTTAAAGTGACAGTTTTTAATATTTGGCAAGTTCATTGCCTTTTCAGCACGTGCACTTGAACACCAAAAAAGCTACCAGTGCAATTAGGAAACTCCCCATGCAAACAAAACTGATTTTATTTACTGTCTGATATGAGCCTTGAGAGGTAACCTAGGCTGAGCAGTAGCCAGGCAGCAAGGATTACAGACATACACATCCTGAGTCAGGAGTTTCCCTCTCTTTGCCAAAGTAACTGGGCAGCAAGTGGTGATATGGTGAACTAGGGAAAACATGCTCACATCATGCAAAGGTTGGTGCCAAGCAAGAGGGGGTAAATATAAAATTCAAACTATGCAGGACTTTTGTTGGGAAAAGTGTTTCGCTGCCTCTCAGAGGATCTTCAAATCTCTTCCATTAGTTAAAGGGTACTAAATCCCTGAGCAGGTTCACGTCAATACTAATGGGCCAAATGAAGGCCCAGAAAAAGTATCCAAAGTCTCCAGTATGGGAACAAAAACAGGTATCTTAACTGCTTGGAACACCCACCACAAACTGGCTTAAAACATGCATGGCTACGGTTTTGGTTTGTTTATTTTACCCAGCCATCTCCCCAGGGAACAACAAAATCTGCAGAGGAGCCAGCCAGATTGACCCCTCCAGAAACCTCCTGCATTACCCCACCATGAAGAGGGAGCAGCTTTCCCAGCCATTCACTTCCCTCCTCAGTTTTCCCTTCTGTTCCAGCAGGATACAGGTCACTGACAGGGGCACCTCCACTCCAGACCCTGCGCCTGCAGACTAAGAAACTAAAGCTTATAAAAGGCAATTTGCCAAATGCTTGACCTAATGCCCTTCTGGTTAACTTGAACCATGACTATGGCGATGTTTGGGAGCAATAGGTAAGAAGTATAGAATAGGAGGTTACAGCACATTTTGCCTCCACCTGGTAAAGCTTCCAAATTCTTATTCTCTGAGACAAGTGGAAGGAGGAGACAGAAATACAGGTGGAGCCTGTGAAGGGGGAAAAAAAAAAAGGAGATTCACCTTGCAGCAGAAACTATGAATATATACAGGAGAATTCATATGTTTTCTTTTCTGCCAAAAATAAATGTCTTATATAAGTGCTTCAAGTAACTTTTAAGTATTAAAAATAGCTCATGAAAAATGGGTGCCTTTCAAGCTGTCTCCGTCTAGGGAAAAGTTCCCAGCAAACATGATGAGAAATAACTAAGACATAACAGCAATTAATTTCCAGTCCACCCAATAAATTGCATTTTATCACATATTTATATCTCAGATTGACACAAGGCAGTTAAGACATAAGCTAACAACCTACTACATAAAGCTGACAGCTGTAGAGTAACAATTTATTGCATTTATTTTTATTTCTTGTTTTAGTTGGATTTTACTTTAGGAACCAGCAGCAAGGAAATTACTTTTACCAAGAGTATAAAGTTTCCCCTCTTAGCTTGTGCCTGAAGGAGGGATGGTCTTTGTTTTCTTGGTAATGAAACTTTTCTTTCCCAGTTTTTCTTTATGTTACAAATACCAAGCTCATTATATTAATCAGCTATTTCAGAACCAGAAAGTTGTCCTGAGTTCTGGAGAAAATGGGTGGTACCCTCGAAAACAAGTCTGTGACTGCTCTGTCTAAAAAATGTGGTATTTTAAAATGCAATGGGAGACGTGGCTGAGGCACAGTCACATACTTGTGTCAGCACGAATCTTCCTAGGAAAATGAGCAAAGGAGGACACAATGACATTGACTTTGGTCCAGATTAGCAACGTAACTACATATTTTATGCTCTTGAACAGATCAACCAGTCCATGTGGAAAAGCTGCCACTGTTACTACCTGCAATGGCTACTCCTGCAACCCTACCTTCCTGGCTACACTGCAGGAGCACCCCAAGGCTCCTGCCCAGAGCCACCTCCTCAGACCGCAGGATGTACCAGACTACAGAAAAGGTTTCAAGCTGCACAGATCTTGGCATGGACAAGCTAAAATGCTAAACTCAACTATGCAACGAGAACAGCCTTCAGATTCTCCCTACCAATTTTCTCATATCCTGGTGTAGACTCACCAAACATCCTGCTGGAACTCTGCTTGCAAAGAAGTGCTGAGCCAAGAAGCCTCTATACTGTTGGAGAGAGCAGTCTCTCACACTGCCACCCCTTTGGACTCCTTCAAAAAAGGGTATTAGAAGTGCAGCAATAGGCTGCTGGTGTGTTTGGATTTTTATTTTATAGGGGCAAAGGATCTCCAAGTTGCCATGCTACTTGGCTTCTATATGTATGTCTGCTACATTTGACCAGTTCTCACAGAATCATAGTCCCTCACTGAATACTGAAAGTATCTCATAAGTTTTCATCCTGAAATTGGTATTACAAGCCTCCTTTCCCCTCCACATACCTAGTGTGCCTATGGAGTATGCATGTTCCTTTTGCATATGGTGGTATCTCATAAACTGTAAAGGACTAAGACTGTAATCACTGAAACATCAACAGAAATCCCTCCTTCTGTAAAGCTTATTTACTAGGAAATAAAAGATTAAAAGCCTGCAATATTAGCTTTCTTCTACTGCACTGTCAATAAGTATCACAGAATCCCAGAACATCCTGAATTAGAAGGAACCCACAAGGATCATAGAGTCGAAATCCTGCAGCAGATTTACAGTGTAGTATTTTTTTCTAAATAGAGCCATGAGGAACCCAAATAGCAAAATCATCCTATTTTGTAAAGCATAACTATGATAATTTCATAGAGACTGGAATTCTGCTGATGACACATAGTCTGTTGCATTGTGTTATATTTTGCTCTGACGACAGAAAATGAAAAGTTCCTCAAAAGTGGCCAAAAAATTTATGGCAATTTCTATGAATGTTCAGAGAGGGAAGGACACCAATGGCTTAGCTTCAACACATGGACCTGAGAGGCTCTGCCTTCCTGGGCCCCAAACTAGAAGTCACTCATGCACGTTTACATCATTAAGTAATAAAACAGGTCTAGAGTAACAAAAATACAAGCAGTTTAACAGTAAATATGGCCAGAAAATTTGCCAGCATTTGATAAATGGAATTAATTCAGAAAAAATTTCTCAGCTACAATTTTTTGAGGGACGGGTGGTCAGATGGAATGGGATTCATACACGTGTTTGTGCAGAGTGGGCTGCTGCATTCATACTTATCTTCAGAGGGTGTAAGCCAGAGCATTTGGCTTTTTCCATGAACCTTAATAGCAGCTGCTCAGCATCTTTGAAAAGTAGGCTCATTACTTAGCAACTTACCTCAGATTTCAGACAATAGAAAGACCAATATGGTTGGTCATCTCACTTGTCCTGAGGCCCAAGTCACAGAACTTCCCCTCACCGTGACTTCCTGACCACTTGACAGAGTATTTATCTTTATGAAAATTAAAAAATCATGATTTTCAATTGTCTCTACTAACTGTAAAGCTAATTTGATACCTAGTAGTATCTTTTAATGATTATTTCCCCTTGACTAGAACAGCTCATTTCCACTGTAACACAGCAAATTTCATGTTCCCACCACACCTTCTATGTCATTAAAAAAACCTCCAACCTTTCAAAATCTAGAGGAACACATGAAAATTTAGTGCTGTCACTTCTAGTTCTGCCACACTTGTCTTTGAGAACATTATGGCCATCTCAGGTTGCAATTCAGCATTCAGTAGCGGCCCAGGAGGCAGGACTCCACGCTGAGGTTGGCTGCAGGACACTACTGCAAGTGCTCAAACACTCAGGGTTTCCAGCTCAGGGTAAGAGCTAACACCGCAGCTCACAGCCCAGGATGTGCTGCAGCAGCACTCCAGGTGCACAGAGCGCTTCTGCCTGTCTCAGCACTGGGAATAAGGTGTGACAAACAGCTGTGTGAGCTGGCACACACACAGCTGGCAAGGAAGCCGAGCAGTTTAGAGGGAACTGTCCTAATAGTTCATCTTGATGCAGGAGGCTTCCCATCACCAGAGCTCTCTCCACAGAAACAGTCATTCAGATGCTGCACTCGGCAGGATTAGCAGATTCTGGGTAGGCCTGTGGTCACACACAGGCAGAGACATGCACCACTGGCCTCTTGTTTTCACAGCCAGAGCAGATGTAACCTGCCTCTGCTGGAGATGCTGCCTGGCCTCAACAGATCTGGCAAGGGGCTCAGGAGGCTAGTAAGTCCCATGGAGAAAAAAGCCAGTCCTCTGCCATTCCAGCACAATTCTGCAACCTCAAAATGAAAAGCTGGCTTGTCTCCAGACAGCTACAAGTACAAGCACAGGACAGGCCTCAAACACAGGTCCTTCAGTACAGCCTGTTCTGAACACCACAGCCCAGGAGTTTGAGAAGGGGAACAAAGGAGGATACGAAGGCAGTGATAAGAATGGTTTGAAGTGTGAAAATTGCTCTTCAAAAGCTCTGTATTTCAGGCTTAACCTGCTTATGTTAACTGCAGAAACATTCAGCTCAAAAGGAAGTCCCATATGCAGAGCTTAAAAAAATGAGCCAGTAAAAGTCTGTAAAACAAGGGACAAATGCATACCAGTGACCAGGGAGTTGTATGTATCCTCCACAGAAATACCTGCTTTCAGTATTGAGATTAGGTGAATTGAACTTTTTGGTAGACATGTCATTGCTCTGTTGTGAGTACCTTATCCCCAAAATACAACACAAAGAAAAAAAGCAACATCTAATGTTTTTAGTGTTAGCCACAAATACTGTTTTGATGGTCTTCGGCTTCAGAATTAGCTTGTAGAGTTTACTCTTTTACCCATTTATTCTTGGTCAAATGCACAGCTTTTGAACTATATGAAATGACCAACACCTGAGGCAATGGATATTATAATAGATAGGTGTCCATTGCTTTGCACAGAAATCAGACAGGAGAGAAGAGTCTGCTAAAAAGTTCCCAAAACCAGACTGAAATGACAGGAATCAGTGTGTATGGTTTAAAAACAAACAAGTACCATGAAGTCACTTAATTCAAAGCTCTAGGCACAAGTAATGGTTTCTCATTACTGAAAAGCAAAGAATTTTACAAACAGTGCCCCTCTACAGCAACACAGAACTCTTCAGTAAGTGAGCTGCTTTGTTTTGCTTTAAATTTCTATTTACTTGCTGTTTCTGGGTGTTTCCTCATTGTTTTATGGTTCATCGTACTGGCATGAGCATGTCACTGTGCCATAGGCTGTTGCTAAGTGATCCTCTGCAAACACACCAAGTTCTTGAGACAAAATCATAAACAATCCTAAGAGATTCAATAAATAAAATTGCAGCACATCAATCTTAAGAAAATTTGCAAGAAATTAAAATTCCCAATCATCAACAACTATGCTTGGTACTTCTATCTACTGAAGATGAAGTAAACTCTGTTAGCTCTTCTTTTAAACATTAACTTGATGGTATTACTGCACCAAAACTTGGCTACAAACGGACATATCTGGGCAGTAACAAAGGCGACCTTCAAGACAGCATTTCCATGGACAGATTATTTTTCATGCATGATTATGCAGCATTTACACTGTGATTCCTTAAACAAAAAGACAGCATAGCATTACTTCAAAATCACTTCTGCTGTAAGCAGAGTTAAGCTGTTCCCACTCCAGGAGCGTGGTGAAAGCAGACCTTCTGAAAACGTTTAAATCTTCCTCTTGTCCAAGTCGACACTTTGCTGTTTCAGAAAGAAGGACCTTGACAATGGAGAAGTTCAAGAGATGGCTGGGAAAATGCAATTCCACTTGCCTTTTAACCTTCCACAACACCAGCTACCCACTGACCATGAGGGGATCGCACTACCTTCTTTCCTTCCTCATGCTATATTGAGGTCAAATCTACTCTGTACTAATACAGAAGTAAACAAAATCCACTGAGCTGCTGAACAAAGGGCTGACTGCACTAAACTAGTAAAAAGACATTACACCAACAGACTCTTAAACAGCATTGCAAGGCCTGGGCTGTACTGGGCAGACTGAACACGCTGCAGCCCTTGCAGCAGCGCTGCCCTGGTCCTGTACCTGCTCCGGCACAGCATGAGCACATCTGTTTGGCACACAATGGTCTCAAAGCAAACACAGCGTTTGTGTGCATCCACTTCCACAGGCTCAGTTGAAATGATACAGATTTTCAGAAGCACAGAAAAAGAAGAGATGCATTGATTTCATTGTACAAGCAGGTTGAAGAAGAGGAGACACAGCACGACCTCTAAGAAAAGCAATTGCAGCACTTATCAAAAGAAAGCAGAGAGCTGGAGCATCCAGCACACCTGTTAGGCAAGACTGACAACTGGGGTGTAGTTTCCTCACCCAGAAGGAACTGAAAGCCATATGAGAATGTTGCACTTCACTGGCAGGAGAAAGGTCCTCCAGTCAATGCAGGATCATCAGTGTTCGAAACCCACCAGCAACTCTAACCTGCCCTTTTGGGCTGAGGTGGAAAAACTATCAGGAGCAGGGACCAGCAGGGAACAAATGCTACCTCTGCCTCCTTTTTAGTACCTAGTTCACTGATAACCAGCCATTCAGACTTTGCATGGTCTGTAAGTCATCACAGCAGGCTCATGTACATGTAATCTGCTTTGACTGAGTTTCAAACCGCTTTGTACTGTAGTTAAAATGAAAAAGTTCTGTTTCCCCTTCATAGCTTCCAGGTTCTTTTCAGCCACTTAAGGATGTTATCATAAAGGAAAGGGTATTACAAAATAAGCTCATCTAGGTCACAGGAAAGAACATTTTCCAAGCTAATCTGAAGTACAAATGGTTCCTCTGCAATCAACATAAATTCTCTACAGAATGCAGTTAGCTTGTTCTCTAATCTTTGCCATCAGTAGGTTGATGAACAATTTTAACACTAACTATGCTGAGGTTACAGGACAGTGGATTTGGGAAATGAAGCTTCTTGTACAAGAAAACAATTTCAGATGCACTTAGACCTTTGAATAAAGGAAGCTCTTGGCTCCAATGAACAATTTATGACAAAAGCAAAGCTAAAATGCTTCTCAGATTGCAAAGTCAGACAAAAATTCCTCTACCAGAGTTGTTTTCCTTACATTTCAGTCTTTTACAGTATTAGCTCAGTCCCAATGGAATCTTTTCCATTCCCTCTTGGGATGACTCTGTCAAAACACTGTAAATAACTTCTTTGCACTTTGGCAAGGTGCCAGGAGGAGGAATACTTTTTTTAAAACATGGCCTTCACTAACTACTGAATGCCCACCTTACAATATGCACTCAGACGAGGACACTATGTATAAGTTAAGGTTTGTAACAACTTTAAATTAGACACAAATTTATTGAGGGAAGCACATCAACTCAGAAACTAAATGAGGCAACTTTAATTTACTGAAGCAAGCTTAGAATGAAAAAAATGATCAGTGAACTTGTCAAGGAAGACAATTAAATATCATGGATCCTTAAATAGCACACAAAAAACAGTGCAAGGTAAGTCCATTGCTTTGCAATGACAGAAGCAATCTATGGTTTGTAGATAGGGGTAGTTTCTGCTCTCACACTCATAACCTCTGTTGTGCCAGTTTTCAAAGGAGCAGTGCCCCAAGTTCGATTTTTGTTTTATCATGACTGAAATGTGAGATACCTTACTGCCTGGCTAGCTGACAGCACTGCCTCAGGATCCTACAGGTTAGCAAGCAAACTTTTACCAACAGCACAGAGGACACGTTCTCTAGAAAGGTTTTTATTCACCTATAATATGAGCAACAATTAATTCTTTTGACTCCTTCACAAAAATAACCTTAGCATAAGAAAAGAACCACTGAAGTAAAACGTACTACAGCATCGCCATTTCAGCAATCAGTTTGTATACTGAAGGCAGGCTTGAGGTTGCTTTGGTTTTAAAGCACAGTTGAGTCTCAGAAAGCCCAGGTGGATACAGGGACTCCTAGGAACTAAATCACCGTGCTCTATGGGCAGGTGAACAGGAGGGGAAGCAGCTGAGCCCAGGTTGTGACTACCATGAACAAAACTGCTTCACAGAACTGCAGAGACAAAGCTCACAGCTTTCATGGTTCCTCTGGCTTTGGGATTTAAACAGATTCATTACTACATCAGTAGCACACTGTTTTTAAATATACCAACATCCCTGGTATGAATCTGAGCAACACAGAGATTCACAGGAACCTGCCAGAGCAAGCTTCTCTCCAGAGCAAGGCTCCCCCCAGTCTATGATAAGAAAATTAATTGTTGCCCTCAGCTTTCTTCTCTTTGACAAGAGCTTTCCAAAAGGAAGGACTCTATTCCACCACTTGCTAAGGGCAGATCATGCCCTTAGGTATCCAGTGACTACTTCAATCCATTTCTTAACCATGGTTGGCCCACCTGGCATAGCCAGCAGAGAACCACATTAATCTCATCCAGAAAGTTCAGCAGCAGTCTCCATGACAAGTCATATGAGGGAAGAGGGATGAAAAAAATTAAAATAATTTTTAAAATAACATACCATAGCTCTCAAATTTTCAATAAATGTGACCTTATGTTAAAGAAACGCACATTTTTGGATAAACCACTTCTACCTCATTTTGGAGAAACTATGCTTATAATCATCTAATTTTCCACCCTACGCTACTAACTGCACTGCTTTTGGTACCAGTGCAAAATTACCTTTAGCAGTAAATATTACCAAAAAATAGACAGTGATTAAAAATAAACTGTTAAAAAGTCCACGAGTGTTTTCCATCAAAAGTCAGTACTAGAGATAGTGCAAAATAACAACCAAAGGCATAAAAAACATTTACAGCTTGTGCAGAAACCCTTTCTGTCTGATCTATGTTTAGACATACAGCAAAGAGCTCTACACTGCTGCAAAGAAAAATTTCACTAGAAATGCAGAGTTAAAGTGAATAATAAATACTCATTCTAGCAAAAGGCATCATCCTTGAAACACAGTCCCCCCTGGAGAGAAAAAAAAAAGGAGGTGGGGTGGGGGGGAGAAGTTCAGTTGTTCTAATTAAGTTGAAGCCACTCTTCAGTCTTCTGCTATATTTTCATGAAGGCAGTCAGGTTCAGAAAAACATTTCCAGCTTTCGCTGTGTTTGATTGTGCCCTGTTTTATATAGAGGTAGCTGGAGTATACGTGCTAAAAGTTTCTCTGACTTAAGGCTAAAGACCTTTATATTGGAAAACCTAAGAAACTTTAGGGCCTAATGTCTCTAAGCACCAGGTTTTATTGGAACCATTCAATCTTGCAACATAATTATGTTTATCTCCTTTAATTGTGAAGTGCCAGAAGAGCAAACAAGCATGCAATATCTCCAGATACAATTATCTCAGGTCACAGATCAAAGGAGGAAGTAACTCTTGCAGAAGCTGGAAAAAGGAAGAGTCAACATTTACTGAAAAAACTTCCCCAAACTCCACGGATATTTTGCAGAGTCCTCTGGAAGTTCAGACCCACCAGAACCCTCACTGAGGAAGGCAGGCATGCAGTTAGTCTCCTTTACTGTTCTGATGATATTCTCTCTATAAAGCTTCTGTTTTAAGCAACCAAGTCTGAGCTATGGTGGATAAATGAGCCATTGCTCCCAAAAAATTCATCTGAGAGAGGAACAGAGTCAGAGATACAGTCACCCTTGTCATGGTATCATATTAATTCTCTATCCTTCCTACTCCAAGAAAAAATTTCAGAAAAGGTCAAAAGAGCTATATGCATATTTGAACTTCAACACTGACTTTGCAGTTTCAGCAAAATTGCAAATGAGACAGGTTCGTTTTAAAATAATGTATTTCCTGAGTCACATGTCTCCAAACACACTCCACGTGCCCTGTTTTGATACCATCTCACAACACCTGCAACCAGTGAGACAAATAATCCTATTGTTTAATGCAGACCCAAATTAAAGCCAGGTCTTTGCCAGCCCATAGGCACCACTGCAATAACCATGATTTATAAAAGCATTGTCTAATTGTCATTTTATGCAAAGACTGGGACTCTATGCTCCAAAGAGGTAAATAAAGAGTTTTACACTCCAGTGTCTCTGTAAGGGTCTTATTTTTATCCATACTGTTTCTTGAAGAGGGATTTATGAAGCTTTGCAGTTCACAGAAGTATCTGGGAAGACATATGCTGATGACAGAAAAGAGTATTGTACACAGCAATCTTAAAAAATTAACAGCCTTGTTTTCCTCCACACACTCGTCTTGCTCCAAGTTTCTCCACTCAGATAGTTCAAAGCAATTTAAATGGCATTCCATTACATAGAATATTATCTACATTAGGAAATAGAGGCAGAATTTGGGCAAGATCCTTGTACCTTGATCCAAAGTACCTGCAGTAAGTGACAAAGCGAGGCAACTCCACACTGCAATTTCAGTCCCATTATAGCCACCAAAATCTTTGGCAGAGGTCCCACAGGGACTGGATTTTCACCCAGGACTTCCCAACTCCCAGCCTTAAGCACTGTTAGGAATCTCTGCCTCATCACTACATACCAAGGACTCAAAGAGGCTGAGCAGAGCTGGCTCCATGGGCCAAAGCAGTACAAGCTCAAACCTGACAGCCATTCATTACACATTAGTTAGAGATTTCTAAATCTTAGTAATGTTTTCACTCACCCAGGTAACTTCTGCAACTGACTGCAGAGCCCACATCTCTCCTAGGCCACTGGGATTCACCGTCAAAAGAAAGCAGTCAAAGCAGAGAGACAAAAATTTTTTCATGGTTCCCTCATTCACTCATCAAGAGTGAAAATAAATCTAAATGCATTTTGATTCGTTTGGCTTACTCTAATTTTTAAAGAATAAGTGTTTATTTCTTTAATCTGCTTAATCCACATGGTAGAAAAGTTCTGTAGTTTTGTCTTCCTTTCTTGCCCCAGCAGATGTGTATTTATTCTTCTCCCCCACTGGACCTGAAAGGCCCATGCTGGACCTTACTGACCAGCCCGCCGATGCAATACAAAGCAAAATCATGCCAAAATCATCTCTCCCTGCACTGGAACCTGTGGCAGTGCTGCTTCTCAGCTAACACGAAGGTCTCACACAGAGGGATCTCTCCTACTCAGAAGTACGAAAGCAAGGATTCTGCCTGGGATTTGTTCTTCCCAGGTCCTGCTATTTCTGGGTTTGAAGCTGAGATTAATGCATTTTTTTGAAAGACCCCACTTTGTGTGTTTAGAACGCTCTGGTGTAGCACTGCCACTAAGAAGTATCAGGATCTTTCCAGTATTTTAACCAGAGGCCTCTCACCTTCAGGCATGTGCAAAGTACCTAACACAATCCAGACTGGGGAGGGTCAGAGGGCTTCTACAGCATCATTTCCAAAAATGCACTGAAGGCAAAGCAGGCTGCCATTCTCCCAAGAATATGCACTTTACTGAAGGCCTGGCATGCATGTAAAAATAAACTTTCTTCTCCCAGTACTAGAGAGCCAACTCTCCAACATCTCAACAACTCTGCTTGCTTTGGAATCTTTCCAGTCACATCTTTCTGTATATGCTATTGGATATATATTTTATAAGCTCCTTTTCTTGGTTGGAACACTGCTGTTTCAAGCTTATTCCATTAATACTTCATGTGAAAATAAACTTCTCCTCATTTCAAGAAAACAACTGTTCCTTGGCAACAAATAGTGGAAACCATTGTCATTAGTACTTTACTTTGATTGAAGAATTAAAAAGTGCAGAGGGGACGCTGAATTCTCTTTTGTGGGCCTTAAGAAAACTCATGGCTCAAAGGACAGTTTTCTTCTCAAAGAAAAAGATTTCAAGTATCTCAATTCCCAGAGAGCTGGGGGGAAAAGGAAAAACAAAACAGCAGTGGAGACCATTGTAACTACTACAATCAGCTGGTTCCACATCGGAAAACATGTTGTCCTCCATATCCCACTGCTATTAAAAAGTGTGCAGCTTGAAATACAATGACTAATACCACTTTTATAGCCACTGACTAGAACATCTTTCTATGATAAAAGAGCATTAGTGTTCATTCGAACCAAAAATACCTACCAAAAATAGGGAATCTCCACTATTTTAGAATTAAAAAAGGTGAGCAAGAGCTCTAGGAAAGCTTAGGTGTGGAAGTGCTTGAAACAGTTCTGAAGTCGCGAGAAAGACGAAGGCTCCAAACTTTGTCACACAAAGACTGAACTGGCAATTTGTCAGAAGCCAAAGGGCTGCAGCTAATTATTCTGGGTTTGCATAGCTTGTGAAACAAAAATAAATGCATGTCCCCACCAGAGGAACTTGTGATGATTTCCACTTCACTGCACGTGTTTTCAATCTTACATTCTTCAAACTAAGCCAAACAGATTTTTCCTGAAAAACAAGGTAGATGGAGATGTTCCCTCTCTCTCTCTTGCCAGCTTACACAGTCATAAGAAACTGGATACTTTACTGGCTAAAGAAAAACTGACAATTTTCAATCCTAAGTTTGGTCTTCCACTAATT
>NW_020955476.1:123247-124704 GCF_003031625.1 Empidonax traillii
AAAAAAAAAAAAAAAAAAAAAAAAAAAAGCAAATGACATGTCACAGGGTAGGAGATACAGCACAGAATTCTTTTAAGAGACTATTTAAAAACCAGTAAGCTGCTTTTTGTTTCCTTTTTTTTTTTTTTCTTGTAATATACCATTGTTTTGCAGCTGTCCCACTGACTCGGATTTAAGCTGCAGCAAGCAAATCTAGATCCAAAACATTGCCAGATTTTAAAGATGCTGCTACTCAGAGTTCTGCCATGGGCACTGGAAAAACAGAAATGAGTTAATTCTGCTCTGGCTCACCAATGTTTGGGTGTAGGCTCAGACTCATACTGTCTTTGGAAAGCTCATAACCTTGAAAGCTTTTTATTTAATTAATCTACGGTACTATCTTTTAAGCTAGCTAGCTTGATGGATGTTACTCAGTTGCACCATATAGTGTTGCAAATTTCAGCTCCTGTACATTGAGTTCACAGTGAATTCTTATTATGTTTGAATTTAATCAGTATTTCTAAAAAAATCCCAATTACTTTTCAGCACACGAGCTTAGAGGTTTTTTGTTTGTTTTCAGTGTGACGCTTTAATAATGTCTTACTGCTGGATAAAGGAGCATGCCTGCTTAGCATCCCACTGCCAGTTCTATTCTTCCATTATTTCTCCTTGGAGGATGTGCATGTTTCCCCACTCAATAAAAATAGAAAGCTGGAACCACTCTTTCTGCTGAAAGCGGAAGTCTGAGAGAAAACGAAACACAAAACTTGAACACAAGTCACAGAATGTTAATTGGTCTCTAGCAGCAGCTCGCTGATGATCTGTACAACACAATTAGCTTTAAGAAAGCAAAATAAAATAATTTAATCTGTCTAGGTAGAGGACTATCCTAGATCCAAGGAAACAGAAGTCATGCAGGTGCTTACTTCAAAACTACCAAAACTTTCCTTTAGTAGTAGAAAATTTTTTCCTGCTCCTTTGAATGAACTGATGTCTGTTCACAGAAGTCAGCACGTATCAGTCCATCATGCTTTGCTCTCTAAAAGCCAGTAACTAAACCTTACTTTCCAGTTCACTAATTATTACTGGAAAGTAACTCTATATTCAGAAGAATTCTGAATCTATGTAAAGAAATTGGGTAAACATCCTGTGCATTCTTGTGTTTTGAGTTATTTGCCCATTGTCAGGTCCAAGAGCTGGTTTCTCTCTAACAGGATAGGTTCCTTAAAGGAGGAAACAAATCAAAGAAATGTTGCTGCTTGACACAGAAAGAAATATTCCCTCTGTCAAATAAACTTTGTCCACAAGATGGACACCAAGACAATCCTCTACCAAGAAGCAGGGCTAGTGGGATGGATCAAGTGAGACTGGCAAAGGTTTCTAGTAATAAAGGATGAAAAAAGAGCTCACTTTTGATACATTACCTACTGGCTAAAGTGCATGCATTAAGACATATGAAGCAACACACAGGTGATGGC
>NW_020955476.1:124923-241449 GCF_003031625.1 Empidonax traillii
GTCCACAAGATGGACACCAAGACAATCCTCTACCAAGAAGCAGGGCTAGTGGGATGGATCAAGTGAGACTGGCAAAGGTTTCTAGTAATAAAGGATGAAAAAAGAGCTCACTTTTGATACATTACCTACTGGCTAAAGTGCATGCATTAAGACATATGAAGCAACACACAGGTGATGGCAAGGGGTGATCACACACACTTATCCATCCATCCATCCATCCATCCTGTTCTGGTAGAGCAGCAGGCATCAGTGTTCAAGGTATGCCTCTGGGGCACAAATTTCCAGTACAGGTTAGTCTGACGTTTCAAACATGCTGTGATATTTGAGATAAACCATTTTTACAGGGACAAAGTCCAGTCTAGTCCTGTCCAAATGTTTTCCAAAATGCTCTTCCACTAAAGAAATACTTTCCAATAATTTTGTATCTATCTGATGACTAGCGATTAAGCTACACAAGCAATCAGACAACTAAGAGGCAACCTGTGGAATTCTTTTAATCCACAAGATAAAATGGAATTTGCCCTCTGCTCAACTAACTGGTGCATCATTGAATTAATCCCATACAAGCCCCTTGCTGCTTAAATGTACAGTGCAGGTGCAAGGCACATATAACAAATGCAGGCACTGGACTGCAGTACCCTTCGGTATCATTGAAATAAAACGTCCCCTAGACAGTGACACAAATATAGGCTGGCTTTTTGTCCTTCTAATACCATGCAGTTCTCAGACAACCACTCACACCCAAAAGACAGACTCTGCATTTTAACTAGCAATGAGACTTTTTTTAAGCCTTTTCTGACAGTGGATTCTTTAAAATAACATGGCCTGGTTTTTCAATTTATTTTTTGTTAAGTGCTTTTCTCCTGCTCCCAGCTGGTGTTGAGAAGCACCTTTCACATGGATTCAAGAGCAACCTCAATTATCAGTGGCTGCCACACCATTTTCCTCCTCTCTCCCCTGTCCTCTCTACGAGGTAGTTTCATCTCTGTTACTGAGGAACTCACTGACCACCTTGTTCAAAACAAGCACTAGGTAAGTACCAGCGAGAGTGAAACCTATGACATACAGCTCTTCTAAGCACACAAAATAAGCCAGAAGGAAAGAGCATGTTCCCCTCTTCCTCTTTTAGCGCTACAATGTTACAGCAGGCACAGTAACATAATTCCTTTCCCAAGCTGACACCATCCTTTAAGTAACATCTTGTGTGAAATATGACCATTCAGACCTGGGAAAGAACAAAGGTAGCCAACACCTGAACTTATCTGTAGATGGGCTACAACTTGAAGGCACTTTAGTATCGTTTCACTGCTCACTGGGTTACAAGAACATTCCTTCTGCCATAGTTTTTTTTTTATTTTCAAAGGGCAGCTCCTGTTTCTGTTAAGCCTGACTGCCTGTGAATGCAATTAACAGAGTAATATCACCTAATCAACTATCAGATCTTATTAACTGACAGACACAAGAAAAGTCTAACTGCATTCCCACTTTCACCAGGGCACCTCTTAAACTAGATGGCATGTGGCCTCAACATATGCTCCACAAAAAGGGGATCCTGTTTCCCCAAAAGCAGTATCTGTTACAGAGAACTGAATGGAAAAGAAAGAAAAATCATTAGGTCGAGGTCATGTTGACATCGAAATGACAGCATTTAAAATCAGTAAACCTTCCTTACAAGAAAATAGAGGTTTTACTCACCTGTACTACTTCTACTCCTCTTTTCCTGAAAAAAAAGAAAAAAAATAAAACAAGTAAATGTTAGGGCTGAAAACTTGAGGAAAAAGTAAAACCAAAAACTAACAGAAAAGAGTTGCTTCATACTAGAATGCAAACAATATAAATCTGCACTAGTAAATAACCTGATTCAAATTCAGGAAAGCACTTGATCAGTTTTATCCCTTGCCTAGGAAGCACTTTGGCAGCTCCTGAATCATGGACTCAGAAGTGACCCAAGATGCATACTAAGCAGCTGGGACTGACAGGGCTGCCAGTTGAGCACAGGTAGGAAGTGGCCGATACCAGGGAGGGAGCATCTCAATTTTAATTATATCTAGCTTGTTTTTTATTTCTCATCTGCCCTCAAGAGTGTGCAAATGGCACCAAAGCACATTCCACATCTTTTATTTTGATCCAAAGATATGTGTATAAATGTCAGGAAGAATGAACACAGCACCTTGCAGCCATTTATCCTCTCATTTACAACCTTGTTCTACTCCCATCATCTTGATATACAGGATGCTTCCCTGGACTTCAGTTCAAAGACTTGCAGTCAATCTGACTCCTGCAAGAGCAGCATTCAAACACTTGGGGTTTGTCAGAAAGGTCCAAGCCTCTGGCCATAGGGAGAATAGCTCCAGTGATCCTGAATTGCCAGGGATAAGAGACTGGAGAAGCCTATTAATTATACACCAAAATGTATAGAACTGCAATGGGTAGAGCCAATTTAGGCAGATCTGTAGAGACAGCTGTCTACTCTGCAGGTATGAGAACTGAGATTCAGGTACACGCAGCCAGACAACGCTCAGTCACAACCTTTGACAAGTTATCAAGCAAAACAAACCATTTCTGGACTAGTCTTAAGAGCAGAACTGAATCCCTGGCACAGTGCCCAGCCATCCCTACTCCACGCCCTCCTCCCAGTATATGCAGGCTATTTAAATATGTTAGAACCTTCTCCTCACTTTGAAGACAAGAAATTTAACTTAAAAATCAAAAGCCTCATCAAGTACAAGACAGGAATCTTTCTTCCTTGTTCCCACTAGCCCTGTATGTGAAAATCAAAGACCCTTTTTGGGGAGGTCAGAGAACAGGACCGCCTAACTCTGCCCTCAGTGCTTTTCTATCTAAGAGCGTCTGTGTTGTTGTCGATAGTCACAAATGCTGCACACTGCTGAATACACAATGGCTCCCCCAGTTTCCCTCCCAATACAGTAGTTCTTTCTTTTTGGAGGCCATTACAAAGATGCCCAAAGGGACAGGCGATCAATCAGCATCTATGACACAAATTGCTCCCTTTTCCACTTTACCAGTCTGGAGTTTCTCTGGCCTAGAAGCACCATTCACCATGCACAGGCACAGGAGAGAGCTTGTTGTTGCTCAGCAAGGAAATTAAAAAGAAAATGAAACCAAGCACCTCTTGCAAAGAATTTCAGAGTCCTCTTGCAGATAACAGTAGCTGCTAAGTGGTGGGTGATTAATATACTGCCATTACAGTGTGGGAAGCATTGCTGCAGATCATCACCTGAGGCTGGCCAGATGTGTTCCAACTGTGCAGTAAGAAGAAAATATGAATCTTGTAGAGAAAGAGTTAATAGCCAAAGTGTTGAAACCATTATTTTCACAGAGCTAATGAGAAAAATAAGAAAAATTAGGTGAGGAATGCTGTTTCATAAATTAGGGCTGTAGCCTACTCAGAAGCATTCCAAGTATTATAAGTTAAAACTTAAAATAACCGAACCAGCTACATTTTTGCTATGTCTGCCCTGGAGTAAAGTGAACTCAGAACTGCCATTGAAATACACCAGGCTTCAGACAGGTCTGTTCTAGAATCCCTGGAAGAATAGTGGTGAATGGCAAAAGCTGCATTTCTTTTCATGACTGCATACACTTTGAATAAGCTTTATTCTACTTTGAAGAAAAAAAAAAACACTTGCAAGCTGGGTGCCAAATCCACTTGAGAAAGAGTCAGTCCAAAGGTTTTCTGTATTCCCCCTAAAATGTACTTTGTACATTTCCTGGGACTGACTAAAACCAACTATACTGCCCCAGCAGAAGGGAAGAAGCCAGACCAGCCCACAGGCAGAAAGAAGGGGTGCCTGCTCTTAGGTATGATGTCACATGTTTAAAAAGGTACAGGAAGGAGGAAGCAATTACCAAGGCTGGCTTGGTCTTCCCCTTTTTCAGAGGGAGGCAGGATGTCCTTTTGGTTACCTGAAATACGATACTTTTTCTATTGAAACCCAGGGGACCAGAAACCATAGAAGCATGCATATTTTGAGGATTAGTTAATTTGGGGGGAAAAATCCTCTACCAAAATAGCTTTATTCAAAAATAATTTATTTTAAAACCAATAAGTATCCAAACAACCAGGATGTCAACACACATCAGTTCTGGCATTAGCAGATTCTTTGCCTTAAAGATTTCCTAAGCCAGCGACTCCAGGCTTTTTATCCAGGCAGGTCACAGCTGCAGGCTCAGGGCAGCGAGACATCTCTTATGCAACCAAGCATGCAATACCATCTAACCACACTAACTGCCTTACATCACCTGTGAAAGGGCTTAGGGTCAGGCACAGAAAGCAAGCTGATCCCACGCACAAGAAACTCTAGGACCTTCAAAAAAAAAAAGAGTAAACAGAGAGAATGAAGCAGACTGCGGGCCACAAGCAATTCCCCGACAAGGGGCTGCCTGTGTAAGACACTCAATGGACACAAGACAGTTGCTGAATGAACTGCTCTGGAAGCCCGACAGAGCCATGGGCCAGCCACCACTTCTTCCTATTGTGCTTTAAAAAGCCAGCAAGAAAAATTCATCCTACAGTCCTGGTATACGATCTTTCGGGCTGTTTCTTTAGCAAAGGACAGGCAGGGCATGACAGGCAGGGCAGGATGGGATGACTATTTCACTTGGTGTACTGACCACTACCTTTGTGTCCCTCATGGCGTTGTCCATGACCCTTCTTTCTTCTCATGTAGTTTGAAACCGAGCCACTGCCTACCAGGGGAAGGGCTCCCATTCCCAGCTGGTCTGGCTGCCTCCTGACACTGGCAATGGCTATGGAAAAGGCAACAGACTATACGAACCTCACAGCAAGTCTCTCTTTCTGAGGAAAAAAGAAAGATAGTTATTAGCTATATTTCCCTTCTCTCTTCAAAGAGGCAACAGAACTGTGTGAAAGAGAGACTGTGTCTGCACACTTTCATTGAACAGGTATTTGAAAAATTGCCAGTTATAAATTATATTCCTAAAGGTAACTAGTATTAAAATACATTTTGTTCCAAAAATCATTCACAGGGATCTTGTTCTCCAATCATCAGCTTAGGGAATAACATATAAGCAAATTTTAAAAAACCTCTGAGAGAAAAGAGAAGGAAGGAAAAAAATGAATGCGATAAAACTAAACCTAACTTCCAGCAAAGTTTCTCTGTCTTCAAGTGGCATTGTATTCCTAAAGCTACACAGGACCAGGACAAATTACTGACTGGCATTGCATGTTCCCTTCCTTCAGCACACAGCTCTGCTGCATCACACACTGTACCACTGACAGGAAATCCAGAAACAAGTAACTGCTGCATTAGCCTGTGATACTGAATAAAACCCAGAAGCTTGTTCTGACTTATTAGTTCTGTATTCGCAACCAGTGAACAACTCTACTGGATAATGCAAGACTCACTGTACACAATAGCGATTAAAATAATTACCATGCAAGTTGACTTAATCTTTAAGTTGGAATGATGTACAGATTTAGAAAATAATTCAATATCCAGTTACTAAAACCGCATTAATTGGTGTCTTGAAATTGATGTTTTACCACAGCCTCAAACTATGCAGAATAGCTGGGTTTTGGGCTTGGGGCTGGGAGTTTTTTTAACATCCAAAATAAACAGTTTGGACTAATTCCCCACAGCATCTAGGACCTGAACATTATGGTGAATGACAGTTAAAAGAGAAAATGACTATCAGGTTTGTATATCATAGTCATGGTTAAATTAAGCAACTTATTTTTGCTGTCTGGTCTGAGTGACAGACTAAAAATGCCAAATGGAATTCACAATTTCAAAAGTAAAAGGCAATCTTTCTATCTGTTTTAATAGTCTAAGAAGTTATTAGTGCATGCAGTGAAGTTCCTTTTCTCAGACATGAAAATGTTTCACTTCAAAAATTTCCCATGTAAAAAGGGAATAATAATAATAATAGTAATAATAATAATAATAATAATGTATTGCTTTAATATAAAAAATAAAAGCATTTTCACTAAAAAGCAATACATTGGCATCAAAGGGAGTTTATAAATATTAATGCATCAGAGCAAAAACCTGAAGCCACTAAGACTTTCCACACACTGAAATTATCAGACACAGAGAAAGGCACCGGGCAAGCACTACCAAAGCAAAGCATGAAAACCAGCCAGTAGTAGCCAGCCACAACTTTGTGGACAGCCCATTTCTCTTCCTGGCACAAAGGCAAGCTCAGCTCCATTGCCTTAGTTTTTCCATCAGCAGAATATTCTGTATTTTTGTTATTAAATATTTGTGACGATCCTTGCTTTTATTATTTTTCATCACTGATGGTCTCCACCTTATTGTCTATCAGGGAAGCAACCAAGTGGCAAGTCCAACATTGGGGTGCTTGCTCCAGGGGCTCACAGCCACAGCCATCAGTGCACATGGAGTTGCTTGAGGCCATTGGAAACCCAGCAAGACTCAGCTGTAACAGGGGACTTTTTGTGGTTTGGTTTTTTGCACAAAGGTTGTCAAACAAGCAATCAGAGTAATTTTTACCAACCTGTATCCAACTATTATTATACTGCAGCAAGCTTTTCCCCCCGTAATCAGTATTTTGAAAAGATTTATGACTGAAGTGGATCAAAAGTTGGCATTTGGGGGATGGAGTTCTCAATTTTCTCAGTCTGTAAAGCACCACAGATCTAAAGGAGAAGGGAAATAGAGTGCACCTTTACAATCTGGTAGGAACAGATAATGTAGTATGGGGGAGAAAACATCTCACTTAAAACTCTAAGTGCTTTTCAGATGGGCTGGAAAAACCCCCAAGACTTTGGGCTGTCACAGAAGACTGGTCAAGTAGGATAAACACCCATAGAGGGCAGCCACACTTGTGTATTTCTTCTTTGATTTTATAAACAAGGAATGGTCTGATCATACATCAGACACCACAATACTTTGAGTGATTTTCACCACCCCATTCACACATGACATTTGGTAGAACCATCTGATCTTCTCCACACCTTCCAAGCATTATATATTCCCATTTACAGCCACTAAATTTTTTTTTTTAAGAGTGCTGTATCAGAACAAAGTGCCCTGAAAGTAACTAGAAAATAAGAGAGGGCCTTGGTAGAGCAGCAGCAGCATCACTCTGATTATTCACCTGCTGTGCCACAAACACCCACTCCAACAAACATTCAGCAGCAGCTCACAGCAAAGATCCAGCTAGAAACCCACCAAGTCCTTATCCTGCAAGAGCAATGACAAAGTGAAGCATCCAACACCAACACTCAGAGGTTCAAGTCGAAGGGAAGAAAAAGCCATGAAAGAAAGCAAGCAGGCACTGTAAGCAGTAACCAGAGGAAATAAACTGCCTTTAGTTACTAAATATTAAAAAAGAGTTTCAGTAATGGTTTAATGAAATATTACAGGGTTACTAATTTCAGCATTAAAAAAAACAAAACAGTGCAGAAATAAAATCTGTGTATCCCAAGTTATAAAATCCATAAAGTCAGTAAACACAAACTCAAATGGATCTGTTTTCTTTTCAAACTAGGCATTTAAGATGGATCAGTGCTGTTGAGCTCTGCCAGACTCTTTTCTTGGAACAAGTGACCCTAGGTTCTGGGAGCCCATACTTGCTGCTTTCCCAGCAGGGACACAAAACCTTTAGCCACAGCCTTTGGAGAGAAAAAAACCTGAAGAATCATCAGTGGGAAGAAGAAATGATTAACAGCTGCACAGAAAAATTATTAAAGGGAATGAGTTATTCATCCTACCAGACATTCAGAGACATATTTAGTACCTGATGACAATTATAGGCAATTGGGCAGGGTTCAACTTCCAGCCATAGGCTTACACTGCCAGACATTAACAGGTCCAGTTCCCAGCTACGGCAAGCAGACACACCATGTGATCTCTTTATAACCTTATTAAAAACCAGGTTAAAACCAAGCTGTTTTGGCACTGTATCTTCCATTACAAGACATTAATTTCCCAAAGTCGGAGTCCTTCAAATTTGCACGCTAAACCGTTCCAGGATCATCCCTCAGCTGCAATAAACTGCTTGCTTCCTCAAGCACTGCAAAGAGCACGCATATCTTCTCTGTTCCCAATTCCTTTGTCTCCCCACGACCCCAATCACCCCAGTGTTAATATGGCCCTTTGCAAAAAGCAAATGCATGACCCATCCCTTTCAAAAGTCCTTCTAAGGTCACGAGGCACCAGTGATGACTCAAAGAGACCTGAGAAGAGGCAGTAGAATCACGAGGCAGAAGGCAACATCCCTTCCAGGGACAGATATGGTATTTATCTCTCTATATATAAAACTCTTACTGCAGAAGCTATTGGAGGCTTCTAGAAACATTTGAACACAGTGGGATGGTTCCTATGACTAAAGATATGGAATGGGAGGATACCAGCTCTTTAGGAAAGACAGGCTGGGGAGACAAGGAGAAGGTGCACCCTCTATGTCATTGACTAGCTGGAGCACATGGAGCTCTGCCTGGGAATGGATGAGGAGATGACTGAGAGCTTAGGGGTCAAGATTAAATAGAGGACAGATAGGTGACATTACAGTGCTGGTCTGACACATGTCACCTAATCAGGAAGAGCGAGCATGAGAGGCTCTATATAGACAGGTAGGAGCAGCCTCACATTCACAATCCCTGGTCCTCATGGGGGACTTCCCAGCAAAACCCATGGGGCAGATCCTCCTAGAAACTACACTAAGTCATGGAAAATACAGAAGTGATTGGTGACAGCTGGAAAATTGTGCTTGACAAATCTGGTGGCTAAAGTAAGAGTAACAGATGCCATCTACCTGGATTTGTGCAAAGCATTCGACATTGTTCCACATGACATCTTTGTCTCTAAACCTGAGATGTACCTCGATGTTCTGAGAAGGAGCTTCAGCTGCTCTCATCTTCACCAGATGAGATCACTTTGTGCATGCTGCACAAGCACCACCAGTTCAGTATGGCCCGCGAGACAAGGCTCTGCTGGGCCCCAGGTTGGTTCTGCTGATCTCCTGCACACTACGAGGGAAAAATCAACGCACACCTCCACTCTTCTAAAGCCAAGAGGTACAGAGAAAAAAGCATGTCTGTCAAGCCAGCTTTCATCTAGAAATGTCTTTTAATCCACTAACCCTGAAACCAACTGCTGTACATCCACTGCAGCTTTCCAAGACTTTGGCAAACAGCCTTGAATAAACCTTTTGGGAGTTTTTATAGAGGCCAGACACCCACTGAGACATGCATGAGAAATGTGTAATACACAAAATGTTTTTTCACTTCTTGGATCTCTAAAAGAGATTGGGCATTTTTTTGGCAGAAATTAGAGACGTATTTAAGTTCAGCAACTTGCCATGCAAAAATGAGTTTATTCATCTCCAGCCAGGCTTCAAGTAAGATATATAGGTGTCTGGGGCTTTTTCCTTTGTGCAAAACTTCATTATACAAGCAAGAGAAAGTTAACATGTCTGGTCACTGAAGAAACCCATTTGCAACTCTTTTTTCCCCTCTCCATAAGGGATGGTCCTAAGGTATTGCCATGGTACAAGTCAGACACCAAGCCTCCCTCAAGTTTCATCACCTTTGAGAGCACTTGTGATTTCTTGTCTCCTACACTCACCAAGTGACCACTCCTTGCACATGCAAGGAAAAAAACTTTCATTTATGGAACCAGAGTCAGACACAGATTCGTGGACATAACCAACAACAGGAGCCTATGCAGGGAAGTCACTGTGGCCACATATAGACACTGGCACAGATAGCAATCATGTTAAAAGGACATCCACGTAAAGGTTTAGCTTATAGTAAGTAAAGACATTCCTAGAAATCTTGTCCCCTCAAACTCTGCATCAGTTTAAGCTCACATAACTCATTCAGTCAGTTCCTGCTTTGTTTGCTCCCTTTGAGACTCATTTCAAGCTTCAGCCTCCAGTTTGGGGCACTTATGAATGTAGCTGTTATTTCAAAGAGGACTGGCTGGTTAAGCCCAAAATAAAAAGCTGGCTAAAAGCAGTTCAGTATCATCTGAAACTGGATTTCACCTTTATTTCACTATGCAGCTCCCCCCAAAAACTGTATGAATCACGTAAATAGAAAATGGAAAAGCACTTGGAATCTGAAAAGTGCAATTCTGCAGCCTAGTATTGTATTTGAGAGGAAAAAGATGTTCAGCAGAAAATACATAGTACAAATTAAAGAAATGTGAATTCAATTGCTTTTCTCCATTTGAACAGATGCAAACACTAATACCAATAATGGGAATTTCCTTCCCCTGCAACTGATTCTTCTGCTCAAGTTTACGTCAACATAGATCAAAGAAAAATTATTTTACTTTATTTGGAAGCCTCGTTAGAGAGGCTTGCAACAAAATGAAAGTTTGGCTTCCAACAAGTGATGATCATACTGTTTGAAAATATTCTGTTTATTGACATGTGGCAACAGGATAGAGTGCTACAGTGAATTACCTTGGCGAGCTACACAAACTACACATGGTCCTGGAAATGAAATAAAATGTCTGCAACATGCAATACTTGAGTATGGTCCTACTTCCAAGAAAAAGTATCTAAATGGAGAGACAGCAAGTTAATATATGGCTTTTGTTATAAAGCACACAGAATAATATTAATAGCTGATGTGAACATTGGGGCCCAACACATACCCCCTGGGCAAAAAAGTTTAGGTATGAGAACAGAGTTTTCCATTGATATAATTGGAGAGGGCTGCAGTTTGAGGAGATGAAAATCCAACACATGGAACAAGGCACTGCTGCCAACCTCTTAATATCAAGGTAATATAGGTAATGAAGATTCACAGAAATACACCAAAAGCTTTGGGCAGCGATAGGCATAGGATTGTTATGCATAGGATCAGCCAAGGTCAGAAAGTACAAACTTGAAGCTGAAGGAGAGATGAGACAGTGAAACAAAATGTCTCCGTCATTTACCAAAGTTTTTGCACCTGAAAAGCGAAAAACAGTATCTTTAAGATCTTCACCCTAGCTAGTGAAAACTCCCTGTCTTGGTGTCTAAACCACTTCAGAGAAGCACATCTATGTATGTGTTGCAAATATATCTATTTTATCAGGAGTTTTATCTCCTTTACATTACAGTGAAGCTTGCTGTTAGAGAAAGAATGAAATTCTCCCTATTTCCTCCAGTCCACAGGCTTCTTGCTTTAAGCAGTAGCATTTCCCTAGGTTTGAATGTACACCCATTTTCTTGTTTGCTTCAGTGGACTGTTTACAGTGCAGTAAGAGGAAAAAAACCAACCCTCTGATAAATCATAAAACACAAATACTGCTGTTTTTTATCCAAGCTGATAAGACAAAATGTACATCCCTCTGTAAGGTAAAGTGAATGACAAAGACAAAGTTCTTCAATGCAAATTCTGTTTGCTTGCAAGAAATTTAGAGTATCCCATCTCTCTGAAATACTTTTTTTTTTCTGATTAGCTTCAGCCCTTCTGCAGGCACCACTTTTGCCCAAGAGGTCCCCTTCAGAGCTCTGCCTTGGGCCAATACCCACAGCATGTGCCTTGCTGTCTCCCACACCCCTGACCTTCCAGGGCACATCTCGCTACTCCTCTCACACAGAGAGTACACACACACACACACACACGCACACACGCACACACGCACACACGCACACACGCACACACGCACACACGCACACACGCACACACACAGAGGGTCCTCTAATTAATCCTGCCCTTGTTTTTTTCTTAACTCAGCCCAGACAGCAGCTGTTGCACCCATCATTTCCATCGGTGACTGAGCACACGTGTTTTAAGACGACAACTTTCCCTAATTTGGCCAGGGCATGAAGGAGCTGATACACAACCCCCAAAGTGCTACTACATTTTCTAACCAGACTCTGCCCTAGCCCAGACTCAGATCTGCTGAGAGGTCTCTGCTACACTGGGAGAACCAGACAACTTCTTGAGCCTCCTCAGATTTTCTAGAAGTTGCCTCAATAAGCTAAATCATATCAGAGCTGTGCTACTCATACCCTCTCAAAAGAAAAAAAAGGAAAAAAAAAAAAAAGCCTAAGATCAACAATTCAGCTGCATCTTTTACATTGGCTTCCCTTTATGGACTTAATCTAGATTTTCTGGTACCTGCCCCTCCCCATTACAACATTGGTGTGATCACAACACACTGATGAGTTTAAAAGATAACCTAAATTCCTCTTAAAGGGAAAAAAAAGCGCTAAATTTCTATTCCAATCTACCAAATTACCATTGTCTTTATCATCACTAAGGAGGCGGACATATAAACAGCTGATCCACCTTTTGAGTGGGAGTTGGAGAGGCAGATGCACAAAGGCATAGTACCAGCTAGTTGTTTTCCTCTGGATTTTATTTGTCCAGTACCATCCTGAAACTCACTCTTCAATCCCAATAATTGGCAGCAACTAATTAGGAAGGAAAAATGCAAGTAGTTTATTAACCGTTGATTTCATGTTTGATTACACATGATCACAGAACAAATCTCCCTTGGACAAGTGTACTCATTTTCTCTTGCTCGCTTCTTTTGTTTGTAGACATAAGAAATAAACACTGTGAGGATGCTGCTGTACCATGCACTGGGATTTCAAGCCTATAGGTGACTGCAGAACACAAGACAAAGAGAAGCTGACAATTCCTTTGCTGTTTCAGGCTGCCCTCCACATTGCTCGTCATGGGACGCACATTACTAACTCGCCATGTTCTCTCTTTAGGGCTTTCACGTTTGACATACAGAGAATCAACTCAAAGATACAGCCAAAATTACATCACAGGTTAACTGCAGATACAATCAGCATAAAAGAAAGGGACTTGTTACAACTTTTAAATTGCTGTAATTCCAAAATATGTACAAGAACTTAAAGAATCATTCTACATAGGAAAAAATCTGCATTAAACAATAGCTTCAAATGATGACAAAAATTCTGAATGTTTTAGATCCTTGAACTGTATCTACTGAGTGACTTTTGTTCATCCCATCTGTTGTCACTTAAATTATCAACTACTAGTAAATGAAAACGACTGAACCATGTTATACTATTAAAATTTGCAAACGTATACATTTACCTCTTTATTCTTAGTAAATAAAAATAATATTTGCTCAGAATATTTCCAAGAATTCCTGTCTGTGAAGGCAAAAAGAAAATCCTTGAAGAAGTGTCTGCTTTTACACCCCACTAGGACATCTATCTGCAACAGCAGGATTTCATTTCCAAAGAAGTCTTTTTCCCTGGCAGCATGTTTTCACAGCTCTTTGCACATCAGATCCCTGCAGTCAGCCACGCTTCATGGCAAAAGAGGCTGCTCCACACCCAGCTTTACGTAACCCCCTTGCACACAGTTGCTCAGCCTTGCTGACTTCACTCTTGCACTGGGGGGTGGGGGTATTATCTGCCCACATGGACTTGCAGGGTTTCATGCTTGATCAGCACACAGTCCAAGAGGTGCCAAATACACAGGAATCACCTTAAGGGCAGAAGGTAATCCAATTTGGCAAAAACATTCCTCTTCAAAATCATTCCAGTTGACCATGATAATAAAGTTGTGATGGTTATAAAATGATAATCAAAACCTTGCGAGAGTTGCACTGGAAGAGACCATAAACCACCACCTTATTTGGACTACTCCCTTACATCTCAATGAAACACTACATCAATCCTAATTATTTTCTCTAGTTTCCAGACAAAAGTAAAAAAAAGTAAAAAGCCAGGTCAGTAAATTTTTTGCAAGAATAATTTGAACACATACATTTTTTTCCCTCCATCTGAATTCTAGCACCACCATCCACATTGTGTAAAAGAACTCTTCCTGCAGCCTGGCCTGCATGTCTCCACATCCCTGCCCCAAAGCAGTCACCAGCCAAGCATCTCCCTCAGTCCCAGGCAGCTCTCAGACCTGGAAGGCTGCAGACCAGCCAGCACATTCCGCACAGCAGCACTAACAACAGCCCACCAGTGACAGTCCCACAGCATGACAGCCAGCCTTGACTTCGCAGCAGGACACTCTCTCAAGGCCTGGCTTCAAGAGAAGACCAAATCCAGCATAAAGTACTAAAGTGCAAATTTTTTGAACCTACAAAAAGCACTGGCCTGCATATTGGTCAGACATAATACCTACAGTTCCAGTTACTAATTTCCAATAGAGTTTACAACAGCAGCCAAGTGCCCCAGGGCACTTTTAAACCACAGACCCTGCTTACAGAGGTACACTGCAGCTCCATTTAAATCCCTCTCTGTCTTCAGCATATTCAGTCAGAAGTGACTCTGGAAAAGTAAGAGATCATTTAATTATGATTTTATTCCACTGTTTTCACACTGTGGTGTTCTCCTCAGGAAAAATGCTAGTAAGGTCATGCCTGGACTTTTTTCGGAAGACTTTCCCTGGTGAAGATTAACTTCTCTACTCACACCACTAGCAGGAAAAAAAAAAGCCTACAGAGAAACAATTAGGAAATTAAAGAAAAAAATTGTAAAACTGCATTTTTGGCCATTTAAGGCTATGAATTGAAAAAGAATGAATAAGCTCTTACATCAAAACCAAACAAAATTTTAATATTGTTGACAGCAGAAATATCTCTCTTTTTCAAGTAGTTCCCTATAAAATATGTCACTATAACTAAGGCCCTAACCCACAAAGTCTTGCATTCTACCTGGCAGTAAACCGCTTACAGATGATTCTAGAGATAACCTGTGTGCCAAACTCGCCATTAAACTTCTCCCTCTGCTCATACACAAGAGAGAACTAGCAAAAACATCATATCAAAGAGCGAGTTTCTTCTCATTTCTTCCTCAAAATTAATTCCTGCCTCGGCACTAGGCTTGCTCAAGATGCATTACCTAATGTCTCTACCCACCTACAGCCATACAGCTCTTGTGCTGTAATTAAATGGCACCAAGCCAAACATCACTGGTCTTGCACCTTTCTAGTAGTGTAAGCAGGTAGGACATGCCTATGCTGTCGAGTACCAAACACCTCTACTGAGGATGAACGTGCTCGGACTACACAGGTGACAGAAGCTGCAGATGAAGCTTACCATCACAGACGCTTCACAGCATAAGTTTGTATTTATTCCATAAGCCCAGATAAAAAGGTATTTTAAAAAGCTAAAGTTAGAACTTATTTTTTCAGTGGAGAGGTTTCACATGAAATGGGTTTTAAAACTGCAACCTCTGAGAAGGACATACTGAGTCCCATCAGTGCCTCAGTCAGGACACATTCCTGGGACAGGAGGGGTAGGACTATAATCTCTGCCTCTCACACTGTCCCTCAGTTTTACAGCCAATGCTCTTTACCCTCTCACCCACCTCCCTGCTCTCTCACTTGGAACACCAAGGCTTCCACTGGCTGCATCACACAGGCTCAGCTCAAGAGTTACCCCAGCCACTTCTGTATCTCACTCCAAAGGCCCATCTATCCTACCTTCCTTTTGTGTTCTCATGAAAAAAACATACCTTAGAGAAGCAAGAGAGAAAGAGCAGAAACACAACCTCCAAAAAATCAACAGTAAGGATCTCCTTTCCTTGATGTAAATGTATGGTTTCGGAAGTCAGTACCAGTCCACAAGTAATCCAGAAAAACAAGATAAAAAGTAAAACAGTCTTTCTCACACCAGGATAACTCATCAACATGAACTTTCTTCAGAAGGAGTAGAAACAGCCTCCCAACTTAAGTGCATGGATGACTCTTGCCTTGAATCAGGAAATGTGCTTAAACCAGCTCAGAGCATCACACAGCAGGCAGCCCACTCTGATCAACATGTCCATCTTCTTTCCTAGATGTAGCTCACAGCTGTCCATTTGAAAGGCAAGCAGGAGAGAAGGTAGAGGGCCTCGTAGTCTAGAAAGTTTTCGTTCTAGTTTGGGCATTTTATTCTTTCCCATGAGACAACTCCTTGAAACCTTCACATTCACAGAGATTAACTGACCACACTGCGTTCTACAGACATACTGTTTTCAGTCCTGTGGATAACTGATGTAAACAGAGCTCACCTTAAAATACTAAACTTCTTCTAAAGCAAAGTAACTGTCTGCCTTGTTTTCACTTGGGAGGGTTTAGATTACACTGCTCCACTTTCACTGCTAGTATATGATCTGGACAGTGTTTCAGAGCTACATCTCCGACTGGAAAGGAAGATCAAAACATTGCTGTGTTGCTTGCTGGTCACTGGAAAGATGTACTGCGCTATTTCTCAAACATCATTTCAGAAGATGCATCAGATGATCCTGTATTTCAGAAAATAACTATGCAGCTTTAAAATCTCCTAGGAGATCCAGGCCTCATTTAGAGGGGAAAAATAATTTCTTGGTACAATGGTGAACAGCAGCTTCTTTAAGAAAAACAGGTTGCAGACCATACCTGATCTTTTAATTTTTAAATAACCATGACAAAACCAAGCTGTTACTCACTTCTGATACAACCTCAGCCATCCAATCATTTGAGTCTTTCAGATATTTAGAACAACTAAAATTGTGCAGAATAAACACAAAAGAGTACAGACTTCCTGAAGAGCCAGTCCCAGTAAACAACCTGCAGATGAGAAAGAAAATGAATCACTTCTGAGAAGCAATTATTATTTTTATTTTTTTTTTTAGTTCACAGCTAGATGGGTAAGTTACATAGCACCTTCATGATAAGCTGCTATAAGAAGAATAAAAGACTCCAACTTTGGGAGATTTTTTTTTTTTCCAAAGTTCCTGTGTTAAACAAACCTTCCCATTAGCATCAGCAGGCTCAGGTTCAAGCTCAAATTTATTTGTAGCTTCCAGAGTTTTCATTTTCCTGTGTTTCATCAGGTGCTGTGTGCTCTTGGAAAATACTCTACTTGCTCTATGTACAGGGTTACAAGGGCCTTCCTGGAACTCAGGCACCCACACAAGAAGCAGAGAAAAATGTAAGCAAGAAAACAACCCTTATCACTATCACTGTCCCTTCTGCACCGGATTAGCACAGAGCCTCTTGGCTCCTTCTCTCTTCTTTGCTTTTCAAACCATAGTTTCACTTTCACCGTGAATTAAAATTACCAAGTTAGGAAAGTCAGTTCAAACAGATGAAATCTTAGCTTGGCAAAAACTGAGTAACAACTTACTCTCTATAAGATGAACTGAAAACATTCATTAGCTAAACAGGTCTGAAAGAGAACAGCAGTTGGGAGAGCTCAAGAGCTAGATCTGATGATATTTCTTTTATAGAAATCACCAGTGGAAAGCACACAAGTTTTAACAACTTGAATTCTTAATTTTGAACCATGTGTTGGAATAGCTAAATGTGAATTAAGAGCTGCTGACAAATAACAAGATAAAGCAATAAACACGTTGGCTCTCCTTTGAGATCTACAATCTATGAGCAATGTACAGTCAGTTCAGCCACTCAACAGCGTTCTGACAGGTTTGCATTATTTCAGCATTTGACAGACAGGAAAGACATATTGGGAAATTCACTAATTTACTTAAATTACAGTGAAGCCAACTACTAAGCCAAAAGCCAGGCCTATTTTGGCTACCAGGCCCATGCCTGATTCAAGGGTCTTTTTTCTATTCTCTCTTGGATAAGAGAGTATTCTTTGATTTGGAAACTCCCTACAACCCCCGCACCAGTGAATACATGGAAGACATCAAGATTTAAACACATTTCAACTAGTTGTATGTAGATGAGCTGCAAACAAGACTTTACTCATATTTCAAAGCTGTCTGGGCTGTGTGCTTCAAAAACCCCTCACAGTCAAACTATGCATTTACAGTACAGAAGGAAAGACCCACCTCTCAGGATTTTTTGGGACTGGCCTTGTAGAAATGCCTCAGTTCCTACAGGCAGCCAACACCAACATCAGACATTTTGAATAAATAATTAAATTTCCTGAAGTATTGGAGAAAGGGGAAAAGGCATGGGAAAGAATTTTCACTTTCAAAGGCATACAAAGAATGAGAAAAACTTCACTCTTTAGTAGTTTTTATTTCACCAAAAGGAGGTCAAGCTCTACTGAAAGAGAACCTTCATCCCTGCTCTCACAAAAGGCTCCAACAATTATCCTCTCAAAGCCAAAGTGGCTGCTGAAGACAGCCCCACATAGACATTAATGTTTCAATGACCAAAATATATTAAACCAAAAGCATTCTCCAGCACAAGCCTTTCTTTACTGTAATAANAAAAATCCAATGCGCAGGCTGGAAGGTAGAAAGACCTTCCCCGGTTCTTCGTTCGCGAAGAGACTGGCCATTAATCAACCGGGTTGGAAAAAACCTAAGATGAGACTGGATGTGGCACTAAGTGCCATGGTCTGGTAACCACGGCAGTGTTGGATCAAGGGTTGGACTTGATGATCTCTGAGGTGTTTTCCAACCCAGCTGATTCTATGATTCTATGATAGCAGCGCTGCTAGCCTGCTCCATTCTGCCTGGATCTGCCACAAACAACAGGCAGTCTACTTCAATTTGCAGGGAGAGTAAACCAAGATATTTCACATGGACCATGTACGTTTTCCAGAAACAAACATTTTGTGTTTCAGGTTTCACTGCCAGCAGCAAAAGTGCTAAAAATCTATTCTTACAAGGAGCTTTAACACCCACATATCAGTCACCATAAGTAAAGGTGGCAGGAGCACTAACAGGAAACTCAAATACTATACTTGGTCCTACAAAAACAAATTTCAAATTACTCCACCGGATACTTTCCTGGGCCAAGAAGGCATTCAGAGTATTTTCAATGGCATCAGAGTTGAATGTTTTAATTACTACCTACCACATTTTTGATTCTTGGCCATCAATCATTGTTATCAAGCCATGACACCTTTTAAGTGCCTGCTCTCAGTAGCTATGGTACAAGGCAAGAAAAAAACAGCAAAAGAAATCCCAGGTTTGCCACCAAACTTGTGCCACTATGAACAAAATCTGTTTCCATTCCTGTCCCCCAGGCTTTCCATTAAAAAAAAAAAAAAAAAATCTGAACACCAGGTATATCCAGTTCCCAAGGAATCCAACTACAGAGATTCCCAACAGCTTCACAGGGAACTGGATTAGACCAAGAGCTGCAAACATGGTCAGTTCTCACCAAAGCCAAGGAAATTCAGTACCTCAAAAACTAGGAGCTTTTGGGAATTTCAGCCTAATTTATATGCAAGGGTTACTATTTTAGGAATAAGCACTTCTACAAAGAACTTGGCCCCCACGTAACTTGTCTATGGAACAAAATTTAGAGATCTTGATCTTACACATCAGGAAACAGCTTTGCCCTGAAAGAAATCTGTGCTAAAGCCATCTTAGAATAAATTACTTTGTTTCCAAAGTCTTTACCCAAGCTAGGAACGAAGCATTTTAATCACAGTCTCCTAATTGCAGTTAGTGTAATTTGGGGTGGGGGCCAGGGAAGAAACACACTTTCCCACAGTCCGCTGGTACCAAAGCTGACCAAAAAAAGTGACTTTAAAAACACACATTAGCTGTAGTGAGTGTTCTAACCATGTTCTGTGGTTTCAGAAACACATTTTCCTGTATGAACAAACTCCCACATCTGGTTCTACAGAACTTTTTTACAACGGCAAACAGGAGAAACTACTTACGAGGGAAAATCAGGGAAGTTATTTGTTAATACACAAACAGCCACAGCATGTCAGACTGAAGGTCCAACCTACTCTGCCGCTGGCTGTTCTTTCTGTTCTACAGCCAAAGACACAAAAGAAACATCCCAAAATACTGTTTTCCTTCAATGATTCTCTTACAGGCAGAGCTACACTGTTTCTTCGCCACTGCAAAAAATACTAAAGGAAAACCTGCCAAAAAGGATTGGGGTTAAGCACTACATTTTAATAGATTATTCAAGACAAAGGAGAGATCAAATCACAGCACAAAAATATTGTGCCAACCCCCACTCAAACAATACTTATTGTGAACAAAGATGTAGCCCTTAGCTGATCAGGAAACTGCTGAACACAGTAGCACAAAAATGAGAAATTACTTCTACTAGAAAAGCTGGAGGTTGGCACAGCACACCTGGAAGTGACAGTCTGCTGCAACCATATTTTTCTGCTATGCATTTGAGCTTATTTCACTTAGAGAAAAAAAAGTTAAAACTCCCCAATGACCCTATGCCTTTCTCATTCAATCACTTCTGATTCCTCATGGCATCATTGTGGGCTCCAATCCTAGTTGACTCAAATTAGCACTTACATCCCACCAATCTCTTAGAAACATTCAGCATTAAAACATAGCAGCTGACCAGCACCAATCAAATAAAGTCTTCTCTGCTCTCCAGAGACTTCTTAGGAAGACATGATCTATATGTTCAAGATCCGTGTGGTTTGATTACAATACCCAGAACCAACGATAACCTATGAAAGTAATTCAAGCAAAAGCTAGCCAAGACAGGCTTTAAATTACATTTAGACCAGACAACAATAAGATCCACTATTTTTCCTGCAAAAAGCAAGTTCTGATCCACAAAAATGATCTACCTTGTGGTGCAAAGCTATTTCAAAACAAGCAATCCATCACTAGTGAGCAACAAAAGTGATGAAGATCAGTGCCCTACATGATACATAAAGAGTAAAGCTACAGTCACCTTGCACTAACAGTATTCAGAAGGGAAATCAGCGAAAAAGTTCTTGAAACAAAGTTCAGCCTAAACATGAGCAATTTAAACTTGGGGATGGCTATGACCAAAGATTTTAAACTTTACTGGATTGTGGGAAAAAAATCAAAAACCAAACCCAAACAAACCAAACCACTAAAATTCAAAGCCCAAATTCTCCCAGATGCTCAGAACTGAGGGCCTAAAATAGCATTAGAGAGAGAAAGAAAAAGAAAATGGAGTTTCAATGCCCTATCTAGCAAAAAGCCTGTACTTTCTATTCAAAGTGTGCTAAACTTTTGGTTCTATAAAGGCCAGGAAAAAGGTAAAAAAAAAGACCTAATCTTCAAAATTCACTCCAACCTGGATAAAGTCCCTGGACTTTGATCTATTCCTTGAGACAGAAGGAAAGGTTACACCAAAATGTCAAGCCACAAAGTCAAAATATAACCCCATCCAGTGCTTTTCCACCAACAAATAGATCTCTTTTCTTCCTGTAGCCCCAGGTCCCACTTGCACTCCATGCAACCAGGAACTACTAAAGGTACAGCACAAACCATTTTCCTCCACAGATTAAACGTGCTTTAAAAGGTGGCAGTTTTGAGAAAGAAAGTTTCTACTGAGGGACAAAGAGTGCTGTTCAATTGTATCATCACATACTCTTTCCACAGCACACAGTGCTCCAACCCAATACGCCAGCAGTAATACTTCCTTTTTACTCTTATGCTTTCCCCTTTTCTGCTACATACAGGGTGCAGGTCAGCAACTATAAGTTTGGGGGTTTTTTACACCATCAGCCTTTCATCAAAATAGTAGTCTTCCTTAGTTTCTTTTTCCCTTTCCTCCCTCTTACACACACTTTTACAGTAGTTTTTCTTTCAGTGCTTGAAAACTACCAGATTGACAGCTCCAATGAATTAAGCTCCCTCTTTGTCGGCAAAACAAGAGCAGCACCACAGGCAACCTCAGAACAAACTCCCTCTATCCTTCTCTTCCCACCCCTCCAACTAGCAAGTGTATCTGAATGCTGAGCTTCGCACACCGCTCTATCATGCCACAGTGCCCTGTACAGAGTCTCTGATAACGTGGTTTATCCAGACTATCTCAGAGGACACTTATATTAAAGCCACACATGCTGGAAACATCATGAGTTGACACATTATCAGCACGTACCTGTGCCAGGGAGCACAGTAAGTCTAAAACCATGAGGCTGGGCTGAGCATATGCACATCTGTGCTCAAAGACTGATTGGCAAAGAAAATCCATCTTAGACAAGAGTGAAAAAATGCTGAGTTGAAGCAACTCACACTTGGGACTACAGAAAGGCAACGTTAACTGAATAATCAGCAGGAAGACCAGAAAAACTCAATGCCCTCAATACCAGACAAAAGATGAGTGCAGATCTCACTCAAAAATCAATTGTACATTTGGCATAAATGCTAGGGAGACAGGCCTTCTCTTACTATTGCAGTACTAATACCACGTTTCACTTTTTGAGAGTGCTCCTCTGCTATGTTATCACTTAGGCTGGTCAGGCAGCCAACGTGGATCTGGACACTCTCCTCACTTCACCTTCAAGGGGTTTACAGGTTCCACAAAACCCTCCACTGTTGGTTGCAAGTTACAGATGACCATGTACTAGATTAAGCTAGAAGACAGCTCCTAAACTGTACCCAGCTTTTAGTTCCTCCTCCCTTTTCCGCAAGCTTTTCTATTTTTAGCAAGAAAGTGTTTTCTTTTTGGGGAAGAACTTTTGACTTCTGAACTTCAAGACATCTTGACCAAAATGACCTTTTTCTTAATTAGTCAAGAGCCAGAGTGCTTTAGTAAAATGAACATGTACACATACACTTAATTTTAAGTAATATCTATTCCTTCACAGGTTTTAAAACCAAACAAAAAAACCCTAACAAACAAAAAACCCCACAACACAATAGAAGCAACTTTGGTTTTGCTTATGCTTTTACTCACAGCAAAACTAGAGAGTTGCCAACAAGTGCCAATAGCCTCCTTATGTTCCTGTGATGTCGGAAACGAAAGTGAGTTCAAAAATGCACTAAAAGGTTTAGGTGGAGCAGATCCATCTGTGGCTATTGAACGTGGTACCACGGACACAACTGCTGCCACTGGAGTCTCTAAACAGTGACTGACAGAAGGCAAGAGAGTCTGCCAAGAGGAAGGTGAGCACATTTGCTCTGCGCCTCATACTTTCTCTAAGCATCTGCTACAACCATCATTCAGTCCCAGCTGGCTGGATTCAGGTCTATTTGACTGCCCTCAGACTCTTCAGATGGCCTGTCAACCAAAACACCTCCGAGCAGCCAGAGCCTCTGCTATGGAACAAAATACACTAGTGAACTTGTACAGGAGTAACCTCTGTTGCCCCCTGCCACCCTCTCACCCTTCAAACAGCAGCAAAGAGAGCCCATTTTGCCTGCACTGGTCCCAGACTCCACTGATGGTAGGCAGAGGCGACTGGATCCTCAGCCTGTAAATTCTCCTAAACTGAGACAAGAGTTTGTAATCAAAGGAACAGCATGTGCCTGAACAAAGCAACATCTATACACAGCTGTATGATATGCAGATAGAGCTGAAGAATAACAGTTTTTCAGTATTTACATTCATCTCTGGTTTGTTTTTCAACTGCAAGGAAATAAGTTTCTCCTTGAAGCACACACATGTATCCAATCGAGTTTAAGTGGTCACTGCTGGACTCACTAACCCATACCATCCTGCTGAAGCAGGCAGTGTTTCATAGCCCACCCATACAAATGACAACACTATTGATCCTCGTAGGAAAGCAGGCTGACAAGATAAGGAATAAGCCTAGTCATTACACCAATTCTTTTAACCACTAAATTCATTTCAGAGTGGCAAGGGAGAAAGCACTGTGGCTGCCGATGGGGCAGGCGTGGCACTTCATAAGTGAACCTTTATGATATCATTTCCTTCCAGCACCATTAATCACCCCAGACATCACTTGTTCTATCAGCTATTAACCAGTTGTCCCAACCCCAACATGCAGATAACTTTATCAAGGTTAGGCAGCAAGGCATTACTAAGCACTACAACAGGCAGTGCCAAAGGCCTTGTTTCCAGAGAATCCTCTGAACTATTTCCTCCTGCTGTAACAAAACACATTACACTATTACATGTACTTATCCATACCTAGTGTCAGGGAGAAAATCGCAGAAAGTACAAAAAGTCAGAAGCACTTTAAATCACATCATTTCAGAAAAGGACAACTATGTTGTTTATGGCCAAAACATTCAACTCAAACCAGGTCTCTTAAAGCACTGATTTTTAGCCCATAAGTGCTCTTCGAGGGGGGGACTACCTCACTGTGCATGAATGTTTGTAGTGTGGTCTGATGAGACAAGCACAGGGCTTCAGAATGACAGCCAGGAGCATCCCAGCTTCACAGCTCAAGATTTAGTATGTCTTTTGCTATAGACTTGTCTTATTCACTTATTTTTCCTCCTTTGCCAGTGGCACCCCAGCAAATGCAGTTTCACAAGGCAGTGCCTCTGGACCCAGACTGAACATGCAGAACCAACGTGTTACAGACAGAGAGGACTGGAGATCACTTTGTTGACAAGGAGGAAGAAAAGCCTGCGAAGCGTGATGAAGAGCAAAAATAAGCCTGGTTTTGAGGAGGAAGGGCCAACTTTGGACTTTTCAAAGCAAGCACGTACATGACAAGACAAGACACACTATAAATCTTCACTAACTGGCATCTGAGGGGAGAAGATTAAACAATTCAATGTGTACTGAACCTGCTTCCAAGTTCCGTGCCTGGCTCTGCCAATTACTTTCCTAAAAGTGACGCTGCAAACATGATTTTTTTCACTCTACAGATCAGAGCCTTGAGAGCCCTCAGAGCAACCTCTCAAGGGGCACACACCCTGCTGCCTGCATAGGTAATAGGCTGGTTGTGGGAAAGAGCAGACTTCTGCTTTGGTTCCCAACTCACAGGAATTACTTGACAGAATTTGCATGAATGGCAATCACACTCCAGCCAAAAGAGCCCAAGCACTGCAGTTGTGAGGAAAGAGAACTACAAGTAACAACATTCTACTTGGAACCAAAGGACATCCCCTTCAACAAAAATCAGCCATTTTGAAAGCCATTCCTAAAGTACGTGGTTGTACTCCAGACAGGATTTCTCTCTGCAAACAGAGAGAACACTAACCAGCATTTTTATAGTATTTGGACAGTATGGAAGTATCAGCAGCTTCCTCCTTGATCATATAATGCACATAACTCCTTCTGAGGAGAGTTAAATTCCATCAATACAAAACAAACCATTGTTTCAAGGACTGAACACTGATATAAAAAACAAGAAAAAGGAAGATAACCAGACAAGAGATGGTTTGTTCCACAACACTATGGCACAGATGTGCCCATCCCAGGTGCTTATTTTATCTGTTATCATGCTTATTTTAGTGTTTCACATGCACTGCTTCCTTCTTTCCTTGGAACATATTCAAGAATGTCATCTCACCAAAAAGTGTCAACACTTGAGATGAATAGCACATTATCCAGCCAATATCAGGAGATATGCTGTCAATTGATGCTTCCCAGGTGCAGCATATTAAGGCAGAGGAAACACTTTCCGTCATCTCTGACACCCATCTCAGGCTGAGCCTATATATTCAAAAAAGTTGCACATATTTAGAGTGTGTGCCTAGACTTCCCAAGTCATGACTCCTGAATTGAAGGGACTTCAAGCTACTTAATGTACACAAAGAGCGGTTTCTCAGGCTCTTACTGCTCTATTACAGATTGGACCAAACCAGGGACAACACTCACCTCAGGAGAGTCAATATCTCTGCCTTGAAACATGACCACAGGCCGTACCATTCCCAGCACGTTTGTCCAAATTGGTTGCAGAAGTCTCAAGCAACAAATTCCACTGCCTACCTAGACAATCACATTTTCTTTTCCACCTACCTATCATCCCTCCTTCTTGGCACAATTGAAGGCCACTACTTTTTGTTCTGCCTACAACAGAACCAGGGGATGGTTGGCAGGGGATGGGGGGACTTGTGTTAAGTTTTTTTTTTCTTTCCTACAAGCTTTTTACAGTGTCTGAGCATCCACCTCCCAGCCTCTTACTCATGCTGAATGGCACAGTACAATACATTGTATTTACAAAACCTCTGATCCTTCTCACTGCTCTCTTTTGGGCCCTTCCCAGCTGATCCGCCTTTTCCCTGAAATGCCATGCCACAGACCAAAGGCAGTAGGTGAGGCTACTGCAGCAAGAGCCTTATCAGTGCTGTGCAGAATGGAGGCACTACCTCACGCGCCTTGCAGGCTCTGTTAGACTGACGCACTCCAAGAAGACATTCATTTGGGAGTTTTGGGAGCTTTTTTTTGGCAACCTTGTCAATCTGTATTCAGCCTGTGGCCTGCAAAAGAATGCAGAGCTTTCTCTGAAGAGCTGCCACCTGACCAGGCTTATTATTGTTCCTTGCTGCGTATCAGTTCCAACAGGTTGTGGTAAAGGGATGTTCCACGAGGAAGACGCAAACTTCCTGAACCTGAGGTAAATGATTGCTAGACCACAAAACAGAGTCGCTATGAAAGGGTGATTGTTACAGTCCCTTGTGCTGTGGAGCAGCTGCGCTCTGTGTTCCCATGAAATGGTTCTGCAAGCATAACGCCGTAAGCTTTCTCTATGAGAGGAATGCCTGCCAATAAGCGTTCCCAGACATTAAGAAAATGCACACATATCCAGTTCTTCTGGGATGTAAAGTCTTCTCCACACACTACTGGAAGAAGGAGCGGGGACTCAGAAATAGAGTGAGCTTTTCCTCCAAGAAATACGCAGGTTATTGCTACTACCTTCAACAACTTTTCATGCTTTAGTGCAATTTCTACCATTAGGTTAGTTGTAAGTCTTTGTTAGAGTTGATGTCAAAGAAACTTACCCACCCATCTGGCCCCCAGTTACTTCTCATGATATAGTATTTCAGACTAACACAAGCAACAATGGGAGCTATTGATCAACACACATACATTTTATTTTTATGGTTTTTAAGGCTGTAAAAGCTAAATGGCACAAGCCAGACATTTAACAAAAGTAGTATTTAGGGGGTTTTGTGGGGAATGGGGGTAAAGAAAATCCCTTGAGTTCTTCTCAGTAATATACTTCATGCCTGCTATATAAAGAAACAGATTATTTTAATACTCTCAAAACAGCATTATTCTTAAATCTGTCTTAAAAGCCATCTTTAGGTTCTTGTGCACAGGCCATGGCACACAAGAGACTGCAAATAAAGTTTAGAAAAGAAAAAGAAAACCCATACAGATCTACAGCACTGAAAACACGTTAGTCATTTTATGGTAGATTTACTAAACAGAGCAGTTTCTTATATATGCTAAAATAAGGCTTAACTATCTATCACAAATGAAATGGACAGAAGTTAAAGAACCAATTTAACTTGAAGAAAAAAAAAACCAAACAAAGTCACAGAAATTTATATTACGCATACTAATATTTTGGTAGGGAAAAAATCATTGATTGCTATATTCAGCAGATCGACCTGGTATCAGTATCAAAACAGTTTCATCAAAACTCAATTAAAAAAAAAAAACAAAAACAAAAGCAAAATAACTCACGACAGTGACCTGTCATAACTAAATGGTCATCAGCACAGGTGACATGGTCCAACAGTATCTACACGCAAGACCTGCTGAACTGATGCAAGTCACAATTCATGAATGTGATCTCAAGTTTCAAAACAGTCTTCACCAGTGCATAGCACCTGGGAATCCAAACTGGACCAAAATGCCTTAGTTTCCTGGGTGTCAAGGAATGCTATCAGTGTGTAATGGATGATCTCTCCAGGAAGAAAGAAGACCATTTGGCTTGCTCACTAAAAATCAAGAGAAGTGGGCTTTACTAGAAGGCATAACTCAATTACCCCACTTCCAATGTCTTTTGTGGACAGAATTTTAGTTTCTCAAAATTTCTATAATTTCCTGAGAACTTCTCCCTCACAATGCACACCCTGCTTTTATTAAAAAAAACACAGCACAGTAAAATCCATAAATAATCTGGATGTTATGGTATACAAGCACAGTTCTTCTGTCAGTCAAATTGCAGGATTTATCATGACATGCATTACCTCTTCAGGCAACTCTTTAACTCCTTTCCTATTCCTTTTCTAAATGCCATAAAGAGGAAATTCTGACTCATTATGAATATAGTTACACAGAAAAGCTACCACACTACCATGCAAACTTAAAAGCTGCACATGTGAATGCTTTTGCCTAAAATAACTGAGAGCCAGCTTATCATTGAGAATTGGGTGACTTTAAATTATCTCCTCTTGGATGGAGCATATTTCACTTCACATCACTGTAACTTATTCATGTTGCCATGCCCTTACTGCCTTGCATCTCCACAGCTCCCTGAAGAGACCATAGTAACAGCTGACAAGCAGAACAACTACCAAGGAAATGGAGGCTTTTACACAGCAAAGAGCCATTTGTAAATGGCTGCAGCTCACTAATCTTAACTGGTGCCAAACACAGCACAACTCATTTTCTGAGTACATATATGTATTTTTCAGTACTACCACCACCACTCCTCATACAGCATGAACAGGAGTCCTTTTATTCACAACATCCACAGAGACCTGGCAGTACACCAATGCATATTTTACAGAATGATAATGTGGGCATCCAAGAGTCTTTACCACCATCTGACATTGACACAACATCTCTCTCATCTCTATAATGGAATGTGGCATCTCCATTTCCCTAATCTTGCATTAGTGCTCATGCACCTGCACAGTGACAGCCATTCCGAGGTCAATGTGATGAGCAGGGAACTGATTGGATTGAGAGTCTTTGCCAACTGCATAACCACTAAATGCAGCTTGATACAGAGGATGAGTCCAAGCAGCTAGAGAAAGGGGAAACTGCTCCTTTCAGCAGCAGAGACACACGACAGCATCAGAACTACACATCACAGGCTCCTAAATTCTCAGTTATGAGTGCCCAGAAACTTTGCCTTACTTTTTATCAGGGCATAGATACTCTATATTTTGCCAATAGCCAGACACTTAAAGCTCTGATACCGTGCCATCACCTTGGTGGAGCAGAACTTAAAGGCCCACAGGAAGGTCTACTCGAGATGCACAAACCAGACATTTGCACACTGCAGTCCCACAAGGACCCTACCTGGGGAACTGCAGCCACAGCAGATATGCTGGAATGCAGATAACGCAAAGCACGGTGTCCTAGCAGCTTTACTCAAAAGCTCAGGACAACTTGGCAACAGTAGTTTCTTAATAATGACTAATAAATTCACTTACAACATAAGAAGCCTGTACCACATGCCCTGTTCCACACAAAAGAGCTCAACCCCACATCGCAACTCAACTAGGAATGCCTTTGTATGAGTAAGGCTGACAGAAACACTCCTCTCTTCACTGAAACTGTACTGAGGCACAGGAAGGAACATAAAAGTTTTGCTCCAACGACAGCTTATGAAGTGGCTTATGCGGAAAGGAGTTCCTGGGGAGAACTAAAAACCACTTTGGGAAGCACAGACCAGAACTGAGGATGCACCTCATCCCAAAGGAATGCCCCTGCCACGGTGCTTCACCCACAGCAGGGAGGATGACTAACCTGGCACTGAGGAGGGAGCTCACATTCCTCTCCATACACAGTGGCAGGTTCAGCCAGGGGATCACACTGAGCTTGGCCCATTTTCAGGTTTGGCCTCCCTTGGGAGACACCAGCTGCAGGCTTCAAACCAGGCTTCCCATTTGCCAGGCCAAGTGCTCTATCCTCCAAGTCAACAGCTCTCAAGGTACCATTCAGGGATCACTGATCCCCTGCAACAGGTCTGGGAAAACACGCCACCTTTTTGCTCACCACCCTGCTCAGAAGCCTGGAGATGTGGATACATTAAGGGCTGCACTGGGCTCTATCTAATTCAACAATTGGGAACCATTGGTCTGGGCAACAAATGTGGAGGTAAATACAAGCAACAGGCACTGCCTTCATCTCCTTGGGCTGCACCTGGAAGGCACAGCCAAGGCTGTTACGCTTTACTGTGAGGAACAAATGTGTGGCTGAGCTCAACGGCCTTTGATACAAGGAAGATTCTCTTGTGCATACAAAGCTTAGGCAATAGACCCAAGACACTGTTCAGGCAGAACAGCTGCCATGCCAGTCACACAGGAAGTTTCAAGGTGGATACAAACATAAGGAAAGTATTTAAGGTTCTTGTCCAGTCTTTGTGAGCAGAAAGCTGAAGGCAGGACTGCCTATGCCCCAGAGCTGCAGCTTAACTGCTGGTCCACTCACACTGGCTCATTTCAGTTCAGATAATCTAACCTAAAACCTGGCAACACTTTAAGAGAGCAGTCTAGCACTTCGACTCTGTCACTCAAGAGGATGATTCAAACAGATTTTGAAATGTCTGTCCATGACTGCTCTAGGATGTCAGTGCTTTGCACTAGAAGTGGCTGCCCTGACAGACTGTAAAGAAATGAAGATTCTTATCCTAACAATACCCCTAATTTCAACCCAGCATGCTTCAGGAGTTCATTAGGAGGTTTCTCTTACTTTCCTGGACTATATAATTGCTTCATTACAAACCCGTACAAACAAATCTGAACTTTGCAGTCATCCAGAAAGTATATCCCTGGGCAACAGGCAAATAAATTCCAAGTAACAGTCACCATAAAGTACATAGAGTAGACAGACACATAGTCCACTCTAACACATGAATCACTGTACAGGAATGAGTACGTTTGTCTTGCTTCTTACCATATACAAGATTTCTGGTAAGATGTACGTTGAGCTTGGCACCACTTTTTCTACAGCTAAAAAAGCTTACAAACACACAAGTAATCAAGTAGATGTTATGCATAGAACACTTGAAATCTTTGCCTAGATGAACGCAGCACTCCTCCAGTGTGAGTGGAAGCTACCAGGAAGAAAAATGGAGCATACAAAATATCAGCACAACTTGCTCCAGTGACTGTACTTACCCTTAAACCCAAATGTTTAACTCTACTTTTACAGAAACACTAATAATGCTTTTAAAAAAGTACAAAAGCATGTATGAACATACATCTCTGTCCAATTTCTATAAATGTTACTCAAAGCGAGCTTAGCCTGCACAGGACGAGATAGACTAATTTTCACCAAGAAATTAGTAAAGTGTAGCAACGGAGACACTTCGGGGTCAATTTTTACAGCATCATGAGGACCTAAAACTATTAATAAATTTGTACAGTACACAAAGAAATTACAGATCCACGTTATGTAACACAAGTGTAAGGAATTTCTGAAGTAGAGAGAAACAAAGCAAAGCACCTAGACAGAATAAAAAACAAGGGCAATGGAGAGCAAAACGTCAGTTTTGGAGATTGCTAAACACAACCGTGTACAGCACATAATACCAAGAACAGAAGACAAATTACTACAGAAAGTTTTTAATGGATTTTCTGAGATTCTTCTTAGTTTCTGGACATGAAAACTAACTGATACCAAACCTCAAGGCCCTAAAAACTATGTTTTTCTTAATACAAGTTAAAAGGTATTTCTGAGCATCACAAAAACTAATCTAAAATCTCTTCGGCAAGGTCAAAACTTAGCCTTATTCATCCACAAGTATTTTGTTGGAGAACAACGTAAAATTTAAAAATACTTTAAACCAGAACTTGCGGCCTTTTCTTTATATTTTAAAAAAATGATAAATTTTGCTGAAGTTTGACAGAGGGGATACGTAATGCCAAGTACATAAGCTGCTGGAAAAGCTTCTGTCATTTTCTTGAAACAGTTTTCTGTTTCTTTTGCTTCCTTCATCCTTACAGAAAGAAGCAAGTGCTGCCAACGGAAATTTCACAGGGATAGGTGTTTTTAGCATGACATGCTTCAATAAAGTATATTTGAAGTCTTGTAAAATATACTCTGTAAAGTTTGAAAAGACTTCACAGAAACCACCACACAGGTTATACCATTTATTTTTTCAATTATCAAAACTGATTTAATATCCTTGTTATGAACTATTAGAATTAAATAAGTCAGAAAAAAATGTTACTCAGTATCAGAAGCTGTAATGCATGTGTCACAAGACCTTAGACCCGTAACTCCCAATGAAATAATAAAATTGTGTAATATACTGCATAAATCATCCTCTGAGCTATTCAGATAAAGTCTAAGTACTGCTTATCAAACTAACCTTTACCTCTGGGACTGCACAAAATAGACGCAGTTATACCACCTTTGGATGTCTCATTCATGTCTCAGGTGAATACAAGCTTACTCAGGGGTTTGTGGTCCCTAATTTTATATGTTTTCACATGACGTGAAGGAAAGTTATTTTCAGTCGCTTAACTCTTCCTAATAATAATTCGGTTCGTAACAAGGTCCGCAGAGATCCGGGAATACGAGAGACTTCTCGGCAAGCAGCGGGCCGAAATTAACCCGGGTGGGCAGTACCGCGGGGCTGTGCCGGGCCCTCGCACGCCCACGGGGACGCTGCGCCGCCCTGGATCGGGTTTCCCGGGAGCGATCGGCAGCGCCCAGGTGAGCGGGAGGCAGGAGCGCACAGCCGCGGCCCGGCGGAGCGGGGTACCCGGGGCACGGCGAGCCCTGCGGCCGCGGCCCCGGCCCCGGCAGGCACAGCCGACTCCGGGAACACGCACCGAGTACGGAACGCCTGCGGGCCACGGTGGAGCCCCGAGCGGCCCCAGCCCCATCCCGCGGCCGCCGCCTGCCCCGGCGCTCCCCGCGGCGCGGCCAGGGCCGCCTCCTTACCGGCACAGCTCGGCGAAGGCCTGGAAATTCAGTTTCCTGATCTTCTTCTCGCTCAGCCAGTATCCCACCCGCTTCCCCTTCAGGAAGGTCTGCATGGTGCCGCCCCGCGAGCAGGGGACCAGCCCGGGGCGGCGGGGCAGCACAGCTGCCGCTCGCACTCGGCGCCTGCCAGCGACGGCTGCAAGGCAAGCAGAGAAAGGAGGATCAGCCGGTTCCCCGCGGCGGGCGCTGCCCCCCGCCCGCCCCAGCTGAGCCGCGCCAGGCGCAGCCCCCAGCGGGCGGGCAGCCCCGGCAGGCCCTGCCCCGCACCGGCGGGCAGCTCGCCCAGGCGGGCAGAGAGGAGCCGCTCCCCGCACCAGCCCCCGACACACACCGCCGCTGCCGCTGCTCGCCCCGCGGCACGCCCGCAGCGCCCGCCCGCACGGACCCGCCGCCGAGCTCGCCTCTGTGCCCGCTCGGCGCTGCTGCTGCTGCGCGGCCGCGGCGGTGTTGGTAGTGGTGTTGCTGCTGCTGCTGCAGCCGCTCAGCTCCCCATTTGCCCGCTATTCGCAGCCGCCTCCACTTCCTCCTCCTCCCGCGGGCCGTCCCCTCCGCCGCTCCCACCCCCCGCGCGGGGCGGGCGCCGGGGCCGCTCCCCCCACGCAGCACCGGGGCCGCGCCCGCCACGCGGGCACCGCGCCGCCGCCGCCAGGGGGCGCCCGCGCCGCACCCTTAAAGGGACAGCGCCCCTCGCTGGGTCCGGCCCGGCCCGCGGGGGCGCCCTGTGGGTTTGGTTCCTAAAGAAGAACAGTTTATGTGGACACTTAACGTTTCTTACTGGAGCTGCTGAAAACGGCTGTTCAGTACATCTTTCACATAAAAAAGGTTCCAAGCAAACATGAGTTTTCACCGCAAAACCAAGTATCTTCCTTCTTCCAGCATTTGGCAAGTGCCTGTAGGGATTAAATTGAAGTTTCAGTAACAGCTATTTCTTATTTAACCTGCTTTTGCAAGAGGCGAAAAAGGAGGCAGGTAATGCAAGCATGAGCTGGCAGACTGATTTTTGAGTTGGGCTTTCCTAAACACAGAGGCAGCTGTTCTGTGTTTCATTTGAGAGGAAGAATCTTTCAGTCTGAATTGCTGGGGTTATCTCACAGCACAAGTATAATTTCCCCATCTTTGTTTCTCCCCACCAGCTGAAATAAGCATCACTTCAGCCTGAACTTTTTAATCTGTCTCTCTGGGAATGCCAAGGATGGCCTTTACAGTAACTATGTCCCTCACAGCAGGGCCGGCAGTACCTGCAAGCCTGACCTGAGGTGCAGATGATGCTTCTATGATGACGCTTTCTGTGAACCGGGCTCAGAGCCCTGTTCAGTGGGAGCTGCTTGGCGAGTTCTGCTGACTCACAGTGCCACAACAAATGCGGTGTAGTAACTTCAGCAGTGTGTCGGAAAAGTGGTAGAAACATCCATGCAAAGAAAAGAAAGATGAAAGCCTTAAGAAATATGAAAATGGCCATTGACTTAGGCTGTTCTACATTCATGCTGTTATTCATATGAACAGCAAAGTCATCCTGACCCAAGGGTGTATTGGAAAGCAGGCAGAGAATGGAGTCACCTACAAATAGCTCATACCAATGGTTTTTGAAAATGCATATCATACCACTTTATTTGTGGTGGCTTTGAGAAATATATCTATTTTTCTCTATCATCTTATTTGCCACTCTGTTCTTTATTTTACAGAACACTTTTTATCTTAATCATATTCACACATTTTGCACAGTTCATTAATCAATGTAATTAGAATTAGTAACTGTATTTTGATAGCATGATTCCTGCTGCAGAATATTTCACTGGTATTCAAACATTTTATGGAAGTGTGGCAATTTGGGGAAAACCTGTGATTTAAAAAGGTCCAAATACTAACTTTATCAAACATTATCAAAATTATGTCAGAAACAAATTGACCTGGATTTCCTGTTATGAAGTGTTTTATTTTGCCAATATTAGTGTTTTATTTCAGCTATCATTTCACTAGACTTATTTTAAACTTTATTAAAATTTGCATCAGTATATTAAGCTCAAAATCTATATTTGTATCAGAATGGAATATGAATGCATTGAAACATGAGATTATTGAAGCCAACTTCCTAAATTACTTCTTTCTGAATGATTTTTTTCTCTTTGAGAAATGCCACAGCTTCAGGTGAATCTAAATCACAGTCTGCAGAGATAGAAATATTTATGAACTTCTTCCCAGATATGGAAGAGCAGGTTTTCAGAGGTGTTGAGTGCTAACTAACACTAGCTCCTATGGAAATGAAAAACAAGTACTAAAAAGGAGGAATTTGCTTTGCTCCAATATAGACAGACTTGAATGACATGTATCAGAGACCAGATTCACTCTTGGGAATGAGAAGGCTGGTAAATGCCTTCATTTTAAACTGCATTTTTTGAATCTTAACCCTTGAACAACTGCAGACGTGGGAAACATTTCATCTGGTGTGCCACTGTACTGCATGTTGCTAAATGAATTACAATCTTCTGTTTACATTGCAGAGCTAGTTCAGGCAATGCCAAACCTGGGACCACACTAAGCCCTAGGGTAATGTTTACGCAATTCCTGATTGGGAGCCAGTTGACTATTCCTGTGACTTTCTGTGGCTCAGTGCTGTAAGCTGCAACTCATGAGCTGCTTCATGCTAATTAAAGGGGTGAGGGTTGATTAAGATCTTGAGCCCTCCAGCAACCAGAACTATCTTCCTCTTCATCTTAGCTTCAGCTACAGGTCAAAGCAGGTTTCCCTTGTTTAGCTGGAACCTTTCACACCTTGTCTTCTAACCCTTTCAACAAATACAGAGGCCCAGACAAGGTTGGACACTTGCAATGTGGCAAAAGTTAGTGAAACTTCACAGAAGTTCATTTTAGAATAAGATAGTTATTTAACTATATTTTCTCAATGAGTGATTTTTTCCAGCACCTGGCAGAAGTCATGAGTGGAAAGAAGGCAACAAAGTGATTTTCACTGCCTGCAGTTCAAGCCTTTTACATTTTGTTCTTATTTTTTATTATTACAGGATAGACGTTACTCTGCTGTGAATGGTCAGGAGGTAGGGCTGAGCCTTCTGTATCAGGACGGATCTCCCTTCTCCAGTCAGTCAAACCGCCAGGTCAGATCATGAGCTAACATGGCACTGCTGGAACGAGGCTGAAGCACAAGAGGATGGAGTACAAGAAAAACCCTGCACATGCAGCTTCTTGGCTTTGAGAGAGAAATTCAAAGAAGGGTCCTGGTACTGCACAGCATCCAGAACTTGTCATCACCAGTGAGGCAGCTAGAAAGAAGTGCATGAGAAGCATGGTGGGCTGCCATTTCCTCATGTCTCTGCTGTATCTACAACCCATTCATCACTGCAAGATTCATGAAAAAGGCCAGGTAGGACTTCTCTTCCAAGTGGCTCACTAGAGGACAAGTGAGTCAAGCTGAGCTTATACACTTTTTGGTTGGTTTTCACCGAACTTCTGGCAAAACACATTGTAACCTCAGCTATTGTCTGGAAACTTTTCTGAATGTACTCTGACCCAGCAGCTTTTAAGTGATAAATCAGTGAAGGTTAGTACTGGGGATGAAAGCTCATTTCTGATGTCTGAGTTCAAACGTACCATGGCTAACCCTGGCCAAGGGCTGCTGCAGGGATCGGTCATGGAGGCTCCCAGGAGGGAGCTCCTCTAGCTCCTGATGCCGCCCAACCACACTGGTCTGAAAGACCTCTTGTCCATGGAGACGGCACAGGACAGGCCTGTCCTTTCCAACTGGGAATCAGACTGTCACTGTACAGTCAGCTCAGTCAGGTGTTGCTGTTTAGAGATGCCATCCCTCCCAAAACTGCCACTTGTTTTCACCTTCTGCCACTTCAGCCCAGCTCATGTGGCCATTCATGAACAGGATCAGGGAGCCAGGAAGTGTGCTGGACTAAAACAAACTCAGAAAGCTGACTACAGTACTTTAGTCTTAACCCAAACCAAGTCCTTAGTCTGGATCACCATCCTTCTTCCTACCCATTTAGAGTGGCACAAGGCAGTGAAGAGGTTGGAAGATGGAGGCCAGGTATAGAAAGCACTGAGCTGCCTTTTTTGGCAGCAGTCCCACTTCACAGCAGCAGCAGGGATGGGGAAGGCACAGTTCATCCACGTGACTACTCCCTCACTCACCTGACAACCTATACAATTTATGCTGCAGTATTTTGATTTTATAAAGAAAAGAAGGATTAGTGGGGACTGGCTGAGATTCACCGGTACTTCTGAGATCTTGTAGAGAACAGAAGAAAGAATTCAGCCAGAAGAGCTCAAAAACCTTCCAAAAGAAGGTAACAACAATGCCCAGTAGATGACCAGCCCTGTATGGGCCAATGCAGCACTGTTCAGGGATTCCTGAGCTCCCACCAGCCCCAGGGGAACGCTTCTTAGGTTGCTACCTGTTACACTGGGAGCATAGCAAGCTCTTCTGTTCCAGTCATGAAAACAGGATAAGTATGAGGGTTTTTGAAACTGCAAGGAAACCACCTTTATGGGAATGTATGTCTTACTTTCTGTACAGCTCAAAAATTTGGCTATCCTGAGCTCTGATGAATGTACATGCTGCAGGGAAGTAAGAGAGGGTCTGGCTGCCAAGTTTGCTTGCTTGTCATGTAGCACTTTCAGGGTAGAGTTTGAATGAGCTCATAAGCCAAGAAAAGCATTTCATCGGTCAACAAAGAATTTAAAGCCACAAAAAACCCACGTGGCCAAGATGCAAAAGATGGTGAAATCCTGTGCTGGTATTATTATGTCAGTAGAAGCAGATTTTTTTAACTGGATTACTTTTGCTACTCAAAACCCAAGTGTGGGCACAGACTGCACTGCTCTACGTTACTTTAGCTCTCTTGCCTTCTGCTATGGCAACAAGCTTCATGTAAATAATGCTCACACAAACGTTTTCATTACAGCCACATAGAGAGACTTACTTAGGTGGTTGCTTCAGTGTAGTTAAAATTATTCAAACTTTGTGTGCAAAGAAGTTCTGGAAGATTGCTCTCGGAAGAATCTGGGTGATCTCACAGTGCATTAGGTTTGGATTGAGACTTGGATAAGGATTAGGCTGCACTGAGATTTGCTCTATCTACATTTTCGTGCTAACAGAGTTACTCTGGTTATAGCTGTTTGGAGCTTTTTAACCAGGTAGTTTTAAGTGCCTATAATAATTCTGGGAGCATACTCCCAGCAAAATGAGCCATCTTTCCACAAAAACAAACAAACAAACAAACAAACAAAACCACAAAAAAACCAAACAAAAAACCCGAAACAAACAAAAAAACCCCAACAAACAAAACAAAACAAACCCCCAAACTGCTTTAATTATTTTTTAAATGATGCAACTACTTTTAAAATTATGAATGTAAATAAGACCAACATGGACATATAAGTCTTATATATAAAGTCATATAAAGTGACCTGAACCTATATGAATCCTATGACTATTATCCCATATTTTGCTGGCTTACATCTGTCTTTGCCTCTTGTGTTAAGAGCACATTGTTCCAGATGATCTAAATAACATATCTTCATTCCAGTTGTCCTCCACTTCCATGAGTTGTTTGTAGCTACAGCTGAATCTTTTAAACTGCTAAAACTGTGAAAACAGGAAAGATAGAAGTCCGGTGTGGGACACACCATCACTTGCACTTTCTTCTCATGGTTATGTCTCCAGAGATTGAGGACCCTTTTCCTGTTTTGTTTAAATGCTTCCTTAAGAGTTCCCTAACAGTTCACAGGCCATTGTGCTTGCTGATTCTGTATGGTCCTGTTAGGAGACACTGTCTTTTTTGCTGTCTGGGAAGGGCAGCAATTTCCATCTTTTGAAAACCTACCACAATGTATAGACTTATACAGATAAGTGCAAAAAGAATAGGTGCAGAAAAGCATTTCCAAAGCTCATGGCAGCACTATTCCAAAGCCAACTAACTGTAGCATATTAAAAATAAAATTAAAAAAAAAAAAAAACAACACAACCAAACCAACAACAAAACAAAACAAAAAGAAACACACAAAACCCAAAAAAATACAAATCCATCTGAGAGTATCTCCAGCATACAAGCATGTTGTAGAAGGACACACCCCATTTTTGCCTGTGATGCATTCACAGAGCAAACTGAAGCTTCATCAACAAGGTGTAGAAAAGGTTTTTGAAACAACTCCAATCCTAACCAAAACAAGCTTGCCCTGGACAGTCAACAGATCTTTTGGACATGCCATAGCTATCCTGAAGTAAACTAAAGATGCTACGGGGTGATAATCTAGACACACAGCTGGGAAAGCCCTGCTATGAGTTTGGTGCTGTTCCTTTTGTGTTTGCAAACTTTTCATACTTAGGCATCAGTGGTGCACTGACTTGACTTACGCAGAGAAGAACTGGAAATTCAGGAAACAAGTAGAGATAATCAGCTGTAGCATAAAAGGGAAAAGGAGGAAAAAACCCCAAGCAAAACACCATCAACAAAAAGCCCTGGAAAAATCAACTGAGCCTACAGTTTGGTTATAGCTCTGAGCATTTACTAGATTCTCAGGGTTGTAAAGGGAGATAGCTCATTTAGAATCACAAACTTTCAGATGTTTCAAATTGCCTAGATCCTGTAAGATACTTGCATGGATGATAAATTCCATTAATACCTGTAGTATCACTTTGCTATTAAACTTATTATCTCACATATTCAGTGCCTGTCAGTCTGTAAATAAAGCCTAGGCAAGGAGAATCTCTGAATGCAGGACATGTTATAATACCATAGTGTCATTACGGAGCTGTCTGGACAGGAAATGCTTCCCAATCATTTTTCTGACAGCTCAAAGGGATGCTTCCACAGAGAGGATCACTGCAAATATCCCTAGTGGTTCTGTTTGTCTCTGAACAGGCCACTTCTGGGCCTCATACCTCATGTACAAGAGCTGCCTTTAGAGCTGAGCCTACAATGCCAGTGCTGTCCTTTGAAATTTTCCCTTCCCTCAGAGCTTCTGGAGGGGAGAAGGACTGTTAGTGACTAAACCAATGAAGCCTGCTTGCCTTGAGCCTGTTTTCTGGTACGACCTCTGAAGAAAGCTTTTCATGTGGTTGAAAAGTTTGTCATAATCTGTGCCTATCCCACTGTTTGATAACAGATGAGTCCATATTGCATTTCCCTTCTTTGGGTCACAATTTCTATTATTTGAGTGCCAACGTATAGAAGTTCAGTGTCTTAAAGAGGTCTATGCATCTATGTAATTTTTCTGAAACTGTGCAAAAAATCCAGGTACATGCACAGTCCCTCTTTTACTTATTTATTTATTTGGGAAAACAATCTCAACAAATCAGATGGAAGACAGGTTAGAAGAAGGCCCTTCCTGAACCCTCAGCACTTTGTGTAGTGGTTGTTACTGCTCCCTTTGCACCAAGCCTATGAAGTGCGATTCTTGTTCAACCTGGAGGCCTGGAAGGATGAATCAGAGAGGGAGAGGAACACCCTAAAATAGAGGAAAGAACTTGAGCCACCATTTGGACCTGCCAAGGAGCTGCCATAAAATTGTTCCAAGCAGTAGGCAAAGAAGAGGCCTTGTGGCAAAGGGCACCAGACATGGTGCTGAGGCAGACAAGCTCTCCCAGGAACACAGCTGCCTTGTGTTCACATTCAACATGCAAGCAAAGCCTTCCTTGTACTGTCTTTTGGTATTGTCAGATCAATAATAGGTTTGTATTGCCTGAAAACTGCACTCTTGAAAAGAAATTCAGTTAGACACAAGTCTCCCTAATAGTATAATAGTCCTAATAATATAAATTCATAAATATATATGCCTTGTATGTCATGGGGTTTATTTAAATTCTCATTGTTCACTGTTCCTGCCCCACAGTCCTGGTCTGCAACCCTGGATTACTGATGAACAGGACATTTTAATAGAGGTAGGCATGTTGTCTTTCAAAAAAAAGTCAAAATAACTTCAAAGTCTTCTCTGGCTCTGTTCTCCAGCCTTCACTAAAATGCTCTTCCTTATTTCACATACAAAGTTTAAAACCACACCAACACTTCTACTACATAGAAATCTTCTTCAGAAATCTCCACCTTTGTAATCATACCTCCACCATTTTTTAAATCTCAGACACAAACACATATACTGAAGTTATTTTGCAGCTACTTGGACTATAGAGCTCTCTCTAGAAAATGGTTTCATAAGCCAGAGAAGTAGAAGTTAGCCCAGATATCTTGAGGGTGAAGTTGACAGTGGTTTCAGGTGAGATTTTGGCTATTCTGCAATAATGCAAGAAGCACAATTTGTGGGACGTCTTCTGAAGATGATGAGGCCTGAATTGAGGTGGGGGAGAATGAGACATAAAAGGCATGTGGGTCTTGTCAAAGGATCTCACCTACTCAAATTCGAGAGAAGTCAAACCTGAACTCTTCTTTGTTAATCATCTCCACTTGATATCCATGACAATGGCTTCAAAAGACTGGTTTACCATCACTGCACACAGCTGGGAAAAGTAGAGCTTCCAGATGTCACACACTTTTCTAAAGCAACAAAAATCTTGTATTGCTGGCCAACACTGGTGCTTTTTTGGGGAGTCACATTCGTGCAGATCCCCAGAGAAGGGCTATCTACAACTTATGTTCTGCCGTTCTTTCACATGCTCCAGCTTAGCGCGGCTGTTCTCACCCACCAGCCCAGTGCTGGCTGCTCAAGTCTCTAAGGATTTTCACTGTGTGAAGCCACTCTAGAAAAGTATCAGGCTGCCTGATTTTACTTTCATTCTCCACTTCCACAATGGTTATCCACTGCTTCAGCAGAAATTGTAACCTCTGCTTCAACTCCCAAATCAGGAAGGTTTTAGTTTGTATCACCACGCATTGCAAAATCATCCTTAAGGCATTGGATTTGCTGGTGAAACACTTCAGCTGGTAACAGTTACCCAGAACACTACAAACTCCTTGCAAACAAGCTCTGCGCTATGCAGAGCCATCATTTTGAAAATAATTCCTATTGCACAAAGCGGCGTAGAAACACACCTTCAGTGACACATTAACTTTAGGCTAGATACTTTTTCATGTGGAGAGGGTGTTGGCTTGGAGGCACTTAAACTTGTTAGAGTCTCATAGCAGCATATTTTTTTACCTTCCAAGTACTTTCATACTGTCATGACATTTACATTCTGTTGGTGAAAGGTAAACTGACATTTTTCCATTTCTGTAGAAAAGTGGACGTATCCCCTCTGTAAGAATACCAACAAATGTGGTAATAAGTGTGCTAAGATACAGACATTTAAATATTCATCTGGAATTTCATAATAGAGCAAGCAAAATGTAGGCATTACTGCCTGAAATTTCATTTCATATAGGCATGATAAGAGCAGCAGCTTACAAACTGCACAGTAAGGAACAAACGTGTAATGATTTTTGTTTTAAGGATTTCCAAATGCTGCTTAATGTGCTTTTGTCAAATGAAATGCAAATACTCACTTACTAATAAATTATTGACATTCTCCCTTTGAGAGTAACCATCAACTGCTGTTAACATCTCCGTTCAACTGCTTGAGTTGTTCTGGGGCTCTGTGCTGATTTCTGGTACAGTCCTCCAGCAGGGGCTTCAGAAAAAGGCAAATTCAGGTACAGGGCTAGGTGAGTACTTAAAAGCTGTACAACTACAGTGAGCTGACTTTTACCTTTCACTAGACAACAGAACAATAATAGGAGCCCTCCATACAGAAAAGGATGAAGATTTACTTCCAGCTGGAGAAATCTGTATGAAAGCCTTCCCCTTCATGTTGAGCTGACAGCTCTCCCTGGGCACTTGCATGAGTAAGGAGGTACTCTCCGAATCTGATGCTTGGATTAACCATCAGGTACTTCTGTCATTCCGCTTTCCTCTGACACTAATTTCCCATTGCCTCAGACAAGTCTGTTCTTCATCCAGGCCTTGATTTTCCTTCTTTAGGGACCAGGAAGGAATATTGAAAATACAAAAAAAAAGGGAGAACTGTAAGGGATATCTGCAGGTAGCTCAACAGGGAACTGAACCATAGAGCTTATTACCAGAACGCCAAAAGCTATCCGTTTTGGTTAAATAAATATCATCAGTAAATGGGACTGACTGTGTAACATTTTGAGGTACCAGTCACTCCCAAGTGCCCAACACAATCCTTTCCATTATTTATATGCATAACCTAAACTGTGGGTTTCAAAGATAAGCAAAGAATATGCAGAACAGTTCTGAAAACAAAACCACGTAAGATTACAGCTGAGGGACAAATCAATGGTTTGTGTACAAAATCTTCAAATAATAAAATATTATGAAGTAACTAAACACTAGGCGATTTAAGTGCTCTAGAGGATAAAAAATAAAGCTTTTAAGAACAGAATGAATTTAAGTGATATAAAAAAGAAGATGTTGCTACTGGTGTAGGAAAGGGGGAGTTCTGGTTTTTCTTCTATGACTAACAACCTATCAACCCTCACGTGGCATAGATGGATGTCTTACACATATCCCTCTTGCAGTACATTTTGGAAGCTGGTAATTATGGGCTAATTCCTAAGCTCTAACAGGACACAGGGAAGAGGTTCCTAAAAAAGACACACACACACACATCCAAACACTTTCTTTTTTTTTTTTTTTTAATGAAACCTTAGATTCTACATATCTTAAATAATATCCCGCCTACCTCCTCAAACCTCCCCCTTGGTCTATGCAAAAAAGAAGTTGGGATCCTCTGAATTTGGGAAAAGGCCTAATGTGAACTGTGTTATTACAGTGTTTCTTTAGTAAAAGAAAGTTATGCTTCAGGAAAGTCTGAATACAGATATTCCCTGCTGCACACCCTTCACAGCCTAAAGCAAGATAGGTACAGCCTGGAAACTCAGAATCTCAGAAGGGACAATAACTAAATCCCTTTAAAACCATTCTATGGTATTACTGACTTGCTTCACATAAGCACCACAGAAAGAGAGTTAATTACTGGAAATTTAAAAAACAAAACAAAACAAAAAAAACAAAACAAAAACCCCAAACAAACAAACAAAATCAAAACGAAAACACACAAAAAAATAAGGAGTGTCATTGCAACCTCTTGTGAGGAAGGAGTTGTTACTTCAGGTGGTCAGATGATTGTCTTGGAATATCTATATGGACAGAAGGGGGAACAGTGCATATCTCCAGAGAGTGACCCCTGGAGAGGATTTCCCTTTTTCTACTATTTTTTAGGCCATCTGACCAAAACCAGCATTCTTGGCCTGCAGACCCCTTGTTGTGAATCTGTTTTTCTTTTTAGCATGAATGACTTTTCAGTGAACTTGTTTACACAACCAAACATGTTGGCAGCAGCAAACTCAACATGGAAATTCAGTAACTGTTCCTTTCTGGCAGTATGAGCAGACTTCAGTTGAAATCATGGAAAAGTAGAATTTTCAGGAGTTCAATGGCAGCTTTGAAAGTGGATTTTTTTACATACTATCTGTGGAGATTTAGTTAACATGAAGTTGTAATGAATAATGGTTTTGCTGAAATGCAATTCATAACCATAAACTGCTTTGACCAAAATTCTGCAAGACAGATCTCTTTCCTTCGAGGTCAGTACAATGCTGGGTCATACAGCTGGAGCTATGAGATCAGTATCTGCATTGCTTCTGCAAAAATTGTATTTGTCCTCTGTTTAAATAAATGCCACAGTGAGAAACAGTCACCAGCCATCTCTGCCCATATCCTTTCAGTGTTTTGTCAGTTCTTGCTCAACTTTGAAGACCCTTTGTATTTGGCTGAAAACAGAGGGTAAAAGCAAAGATTTTATCTCTTTCCCGCTGAATCTGTTTTAACACAGACAATGTAGACATGAGGATTATATTCACTGGTAACTAATGAACAAGGAGCATCAGTGTAATGAAGACTAAGAGTTCAGTCTAAAATGCCAAGGCCCTTCTTCATAAAAGACTCATTTCTTCTTCATAAAAGACTCATTTCATTTTGACAAAGGGTAGTAGTGTGTAAGTCTTCCTTTGGCAGATGTTTACTGTTGATGTTTGGGAGAATGAGATAGATATTCCATCTGTAAATATAAAAGCATTTGTTGGAAAGATGGTAAATATTTCTAGACCCAAGAACAAAGTATGGCTGGTATTCAGAGAACCTGGCTAACATGATTGCCTGAAGCTTAACTCAGATGTGGTTGCTGCTAACAAACAAAGCATAGAAGAATTTCAGGAACTGAGAATTAAAGATTAAGGTAATTTAAGTTCCCAGCATTTCAAAGTATACAAGGCAAGCCAAAGGAGGGAAAGATCACCCTGGATTATACACAGGTTGATGAATATCTCTGCTTCTTGTGGTCAGTGTAGCCAAAACAAGCAAATATACTATTTCAATTCAAAAGGAGAAGAAATAAAATATAAAAATGCCAGCATATAGAAAAATGTCTTACATGCTCCCAAATAAATGTGCTACACTCTCTGAGAAAACAAATGTTTCCAACAAAGAAGTTCAAAGAAAGACAACAGTACAAGAAAAATAACCACCTAAGAAAAAAGGGTATCAGAAGATTGTAGCCTTACTTTCAGAATAAACTAAAGTTCTAAAACACAAAAAAAGGATTCATAAAACATGAAATAAAACACATGAATTGAGGGAAACTACTGTTTTTGACTCAAGTAAATGATAAGAAACTGATCAAAACAACTTATTACACCACAATAGGATACTATGAAATTCACTGCAACTAAATCTAATAAACAAAACAGCAACAAGCTGCAAAAACACTGGGCATTTATGCACTCAATGATAAAAATTCACGTGAGTACCATAAACATTGTTCTGAGGAAAAAAAAAAAAGGCATTTTCCCAATATGCCTCCTCAGTTTTTCAGATGCATTACTTCAGATTCACTGAAAAACCTTTCCCTTCTGTATTTCTTCATAAACACAGCACTAACTCTTCTTGTAACACAAAGGTGAGTTTGCCCAGCTGGAGATGAGGGCAGATGTCATGTGAGGCTTGGGCTTCCATGTGTGTTTTCTTTCTCTGATCAAAGCAGTGGTTCTTCAGTTTGCTCTTCTGTGCCCCACCTTCCAGGTATAAGGAAGAGATGGGAGCTTATCTTCCTTTCTTTCAGTTGCCCTCCTTCTCCATAACCAGCAAGTGAGCATTTTCAAGGAGCTCTGTGTTTCATCCCTCACTCCTCAGCTTAGTCCTACCCTAAAACTAGTCTAACCTTCTTGGCTTAAGGTTGGGTATGATCTTCATAGGACCAACACATGTGCTCATGCCCCATTCTCCTCATTTATGCCAGCTTTCTCCTTGGAATCCCAGCGCATATGGAGCCTGTAGGGATCCCAGTGCTCTAGCCAAGTGTTTGGTTTAGGCCTGGGATTAGGAAGGAAAAGATCTGGGACTATAGTGTTCCCGTTGAATCAAAAATCAGTGTCGTACAAAGGGGAAGGAAAGTACTGTCTTGACAAAAATGTCTCTGTAATAGATTCTCCCTTCTCGGTCACTTGTCAATGAGAACCTAGTACAGCTATGTTAAATATAAACATAAAGATGCACCCAAAAGAATGCAAGATGCATTCTGTCCTTCAGCTTCTGCCTTCCATTTGGAAGCTCAGCTAATTTCGGTTTGGTACTTATCTCAGGTCTTTTACTTTTGCTTTCCTATTTTGGCTATAATCTAAGTCTAGGGAAAACCTTTTATTAATACTGTTTTATGAAAACTGTGAGTCAAAGATTACAACTAAGCCTTCTGATTCCTATTGTCAGCCTTCATTTCTCCTATGTACTTTGTCAGGATCATGAGCGCAGGAACAACAATCCTCACCTGCCCAACTTCCAAGGGCTCAGAAGCCCCACTTAAACTGAGCCCCAGGGCTTCAGACAATGCCTGACTTATGTATTAGGAGTATGGGTCTCCAGCTCAGCCATGACTGTGCCAAGCCATGTTCATCTGCACCTGGAGTTACAGACTGACTTCCTAGCTTGATCTCAGTCTTTTCTTACCAGTATAGACCTGCATGGCAAACACTAGGTTATGTCTGACCTGAATTCTTGTCATTGCACCTGACCCTAACCTGTGGACTGCCTTCCCAGCTTGACCTTGGACCTGCTTTGTTGCTTGCCTGTACTTCTGGCTGAATGTGGTGTGCCCTGCTTGCTTTGCTCAGGGACTGTGGGCAGTGAGACTCTGCCCTATCAGCTGGGTTATCATGCTTGGTTCCTACCCTTGATGGAGCGGCCAGCCCACTGCTATGAAACACTTTTCTTCTTTTTTAATGCTACAAAATCTCATGATTTATTCTCTGATTCTATTAATTAAATAGAATTTAATAGAATTTCTTTGGATTCAATAGACTTCTATTTTCTCCTCTGTTTTGCAAGCTGAATTAAGTCTCACCAGCTATATGTTCTCATTTCAATATGCAGGGTATTAGTTCTTTCCCCTTATTATCAGCTCTCATGAATTCTTTTCCCTTATTAGTAACAGTCCTCGTGACTGGAATTTAGCTTGAAACTCTTCTAAAGCTGAGAATAGTTGCTTTCCTCCTCCCTCAAAGAGTTGCTGCTAAAACTAACTAACCAATCAAGCCCTCAGCTGAGTTATATGCTGTGTCCCTTCCTGTACTATGTCAGAGATTAAGCACAGCACTGAATTTATGCAGATTGAGATCTAGCCAAAAAATATTAAAAATCACTTTGTCTAGTGTTATGCCTTAGCTTTCAAAGGCCTTGTGTTTGTTATAATAACTCCTCCATTTTTTTAGATCCTTCCCTTCATAACCATAATCTCAGGCCTATGCTTAACACAGAAGAGAAGACCCATGGTTGGGCCTTTTAACCTGCTTGGTTAAATCCTAACCCCTCCTTCTTTTCCAACTCCAACAGTTCAGAGAAAAGACAGACTTCCTAAATAGAATTAAGTCCAACATTCCAATCCCTTTTCCTCAGAATTCTAAGTGCAAATGCAGGCTTTACACTTAGCGCACGTATCCACTGCCAAGCCATATATTCACACAGTCGCATATTAATTTATACTGGAACTCTTCTCTTTGACATCTAGGTTGGTATTTTAAAGAAAACAGGCTCTCTGTGTTAACTATTTCATTTCCCATCATTACCACTAACCTCAAGATAAGAAAATGCAATATAGGCATGGTTGTGTCTGTCAGCTCCACAAGAGCTTTATTCCCTTCTAGATCAACCGAGACCTCAGCTGGGACCTCACCACCTGTAAGAACAGAAAGAATGGCACTTAGTTAAGAGAAGTGTCCCAGAGATAATTAGCTGGATGTAGCTATTCATATCGACATCTTTCATCAGAACTACACTAACGGGTTATTGAACCTTCATTTAAGGTAATGAAATCCTCGTTCAACTGAATTCAAGTGCAAAACCTCGCGGTGTTGCTCAGGTTGGCTCTGCCTGTGGTGCCGGGCGCCATCTTGTGTCCCTTTCGGGCCTTTAGTTCAATAGGCATTAAAGCAACAATCTTTTTAAAAAAGCAGCATGGCCTAAGGTGTAATTGCTCTATACCAGGGAATATATATGATATGCTGACTGTTGTGGGCTCTCAGCAGTGTCTCTTTTCACTGACGATATCTGCAGCTCCGTGCACTTAGTCATCAGCTGTCCTGAATATAACCCAAAACACCAGCTTTTAACACCAGCTTTTAACACTTCTCATTTAAACACCAAAAATAGCAGGATAAGCCATCATAAATTTGATTTTGCACCAGCTTTTATATACTGCCTCACATGCACCTACTACATCCCCCAAGAAAAATGGCAGAAGATCCTATGTGTATACATTTATTTACACCCAAAAAAAGAAATGTAATTGCTGTAGCATTTTTCTTTTTTTTTTTTTTTTTTTTTTTTTTTTTTTTTTTTTTTTTTTTTTTTTTTTTTTTTTTTTTTTTTTTTTTTTTTTTTTTTTTTTTTTTTTTTTTTTTTTTTTTTTTTTTTTTTTTTTTTTGGACAGCCCTTTTAAAATTCTCATTTAGTCTTCTTTTTTAACTACAGCTGGATGCACGTGAATTTTGGCCACTGCTGCTTTCTCTATGAGAAACAGTGGTTATCTCATGACTTCGGAAAAAATGCTTTAGTAGTAAGTTTTCATTTCACAAATAACACTATGCAGTTACTGAATTAACTAATATAGAGCACGTCACACCACACAGTTTCTGAATTCAGGCAAACACATTCTGCACACACAATTTTTCCCACCGTCATTGTGATGCTGTCACTGAATGGCACACATCTGACTGAATAACTTTTTTTGGTCAATTTAAATGAACTTTTGGCTTCATTAAAGGATTTTATCCAGTAGATCATGGGATAATGGAATGTTAAGGGGTTGGAATGAACCTTAAAGACTATCTAGTCCCAACAACACCCCCCCCAATGGGATAATAAGAATATAATATTTCCTAATAATTTAATTCAATAGAAATAAGCCAGTCAGTCCTGTTTATGTATTAGCATCTACTGTTTTTTAAATACACGCATATCACTTGTTGGGGGCTGTTACTCAACACAGTAGCCTCTACTAGTATTTCCCTCGGCTCAGCCCCTGTCCAAGACAGCAGTTTGGGTCTCTCCCTCCGCGGGGGACCCGACTGACCCTCGCCGGACCCGACTGACCCTCAGCGGCTGCGCCGCCATTTTGGGCGAGACCACCCCCGCCACCGAGCGGCGCGCGCCCGAGCCAAGATGGCGGCCGGCCAAGGCGCCCGCCCCGGATGCGGCCGCGCGCCCCGGCAGCCCTCGGCGCGGGCCGGAAGCGGCGGCGGTGCCGGTGGGGGCGATGGCGGCGGGCGGGCAGCGGGGCGGGACAGCGGCACCCGCCGCCTCCCGGCGCCGCGGCGCGGGCTGAGGGCAACGGACCGCCCGCCGCCGCCCTCCCGCTCCCTCCTTCTCCGCTGGAGCAAGGTAAGGCGCTGCCGGCGCCGGGGAAGGAGCGGTTGGCGGCTGGGCGCGTCTCGCCTGGAGCAGCGCGGGTCCGGCGGGCGGTGGAGGGAGGAGACCCCAGTGGGGATGAACGTGTCCGGTAACCATGATGGGTGTCCCCAAAAGCTGCGACTTACAGTGGAGTCTGGAAACGGAGAGTAAGAATGAGAAAACTCCCGAGTGTTACCTCCTTTGGTGTAACCTGGAGCTAAGGTTGCTCTCCTGACCACTGCTCAAGGACAGGATCAAAACCCGCCGCTGTTTACCTTCTTAAATCTGCTGCTGTTTTAAGTAGTGCTTGTGCTTTCTGTATGTAATTGCCTTCCGAAGATTTATTTTCTTCGAAGGCGACAACTCTCGAGCCAGCTCGGCAATGCCGAACTGCTGGAAGAAACATCCAGCGGCTTATTTGGTGGGTAAACGTGGACTCAGGGGTTCGAGTGTTACCCAGGAGATTAACAACTCCGTCCACAAATTTTTCAGGTGTCCTACTAAAACTATTGACTCGGTGTATCAAAGGAAAATTATGGAGTTAAGTTATATAGAAGGATCAGCTAAGCAAGAAGTAGCGATCATAGACATAAGTAATGGCATTCTCAGGTATTTACTGTTCTTTCCCAGGTGTTTAATATCCTTGTATGCTTGATTGTTTCAGCCACCTTGAATGCAGCAGTGTGAGGGCCAAAACAATTTCTCCAGGGCTACCCTGACCAGATTCTTGTCAGGTCAGGATTAAGGATACCCTTCACTTAGGTAAAACCAGGAAGTCTTTCAAGATTGCTAGCCAAATAGTCGGGCTCAGAAAGGGTGATTTAGAAAGGGGTAGTGTTTTTTTTCCATTACTTATGGTAAAAATCTCATACTTCCATGAATCATCATTGTTCTATATGCATAATTCATTCTTAAATATGCATTTCTGCCTAGTATTTTAAGGCCTAATGCATTCTCTTAAAACAGCATTACATAGATTTTACTCCTCATTATAAAAGGTAGGAAAAGCAAAAGCCCAACAGTCAGAAAAAGTCTGTTTGTTAGGGGAGCCCTAATCAGCTGCAGTGGTTCTCCCAGCCCTGAACAAGGACCGTTTTGAGGGAAAGGGGTGATGACTTTGTATGGAGGTACTTCAGCTGGAATGTTTGTGACTTGATTGAAGAGTGTGTAATCAAAAGCTGTAGAAAGTTAACTTACAAAAACCAAGGTTCATCTGTGTCCCCTCTTTCCCAAGCTGTACTAAACGTTTATATCACCTTTTGTTCCAGGTGCAGAGCATGGAGAATGATGAACTTCCGCCAGAGGATGGGATGGATCGGTGTGGGGCTGTACTTGTTAGCAAGTGCTGCGGCTTTTTATTATGTCTTTGAAATCAATGAGACTTACAACAAACTAGCACTGGAGCACATTCAGCAACATCCCAAGGAGCCACAGGAAGGAACCACATGGACGCACTCCTTAAAAGTACGACTGCTATCCTTGCCTTTCTGGCTGTGGACTATAATATTTTTAATACCGTATTTACAGATGTTCTTGTTTCTCTATTCCTGTACAAGAGCTGACCCCAAAACTGTTGGGTACTGCATCATTCCTATCTGCTTGGCTGTTATTTGCAATCGTCATCAAACATTTGTGAAGGCCTCTAATCAGATCAGTAGATTACAACTGATTGACACTTAGCTCAAGTTCTAGTTTCTCTTGCTGTTTCGAAGCAATTGCATATGCCTGATCTAATCACAAGACTGAAGTTCTGAGTGAAGGCCAGAAAGAGCCTTTTCTTGCAAACTGATAAGCAATGAAGAGAATGACTGTTTTCTATTTAAAAAAAAAAAGAAGTAACTACAAATGTTTTTTAATTATGGGTCTATCAAGCAGCCAGAGTGGGAGAGCCCTGTGTGACACGTGATGGAAGTATTCCTCATTTTGCCTTAACGATGCAAAATCGCAACACTCCATCTGAAATGTCTTATGGGGAAACAAGTTTCTGGTCCGCAACTTTACTCCTCTGTGCAAAGAAGTGATTTCCTATGTTTTCCCTTGGACTAAAATCAATGAAAAGATGCTTCTTTTGTGGTAAATGTAAAAGAAAAAAAAAAAAGAGAACGTGATTATAAAAGCTGCACTTAACACAATTCTTTGCTTTTTCTTTTTCCTAATTAAAATCTACATCAGTGCTGGTTTTAATGAATTTTTTTTTAAATAAGTTTAGATATAAAAACAGGAAGCAAAGAACAAAGTTTGTGCAAACCTTTAAAGGGAAAAAGTACTGTTTTTCCTGTGGTAGCCTACTTTTTTTCAGTGAACACAACAGTGTAGTAGGTAGGCAGTGAGGTGTGGCATAGGCCTGGAGCTTGGTGCTTTAAACTGTTTTCCTATGGCATCAAAACCAGCTTATGCTGGAATTGGCCTATAGTCTGCACAAAAATTCTTTTATATTTTCTTCGTTGGATAAAATTACTGACATTTATGACCGTTCTAACTTCACTCCGGACATGGTGCAAACTCGTGTTCTGGGAGCACTGATATGATTAGGAAAAACTTTGAATTTGGGAAAGTCAACTGGCATTAGGTTGGGGAGATGCTACAAACAGGTTGTAAGACAAGAAATCATGTTCTAGAAATTCAAAGAAGTAAGATGCCTTCTTCTCGTTCTTGTAATGAATGCAAATTTCTTCAGTGACACTGAAATTTTGTTGAGATTTCTTGTCATAGTTTCAACCTCTATTTTTCACTGCTGTTTTGGCATAGCATTTAAGTCTAACTGCTGTATTGTATATTTTCAGTAAGACTGAAATCTGTTCTTTTCTCCTGGCCCTTTTTACTTTTTCTTAGAATAGCTAAATCTTTGACCCAGCCACGATGGAAGTAACTTTACAAATATGAAAACAGTGCAAAATACACTCTTTAGAAGCAGTAGGCCCAAAAGAATTATGAGCTAAACTCCTAGATTATAATTTCAACTGTATGTGATTGTGCATACCCAATCATCACAAATGATAATCCATTTCTGATTGCATTAAGGGAATCCTGGGAATATCAGCTTTCTCTCACTTTGGAAAGAAAACACTATTTTCTGTGTTGCTGTGTTTTGGAGATATTTTGAGACACTGTTTTCAATTGTCAGCATGGGTGCTTGGACCTGAAAACAATGTAGCCTTTACAAGAAGGTTTTGAGTTCTAAGTGCAATATGAAAAGGAGGGAGCTGCCATCTCTGTATGCTGGAGTAAGAGTAAATTATAAACTCTGATGAGTAGTTATTATCTTTGGAATCAGAGCTTTTAAGTTGTGTTGTTTTCCCAACTTTTAAAATCACCATCCTATTTATCTATAAAATAAAAACTTCTCAAAGTTTATAAACAGAAGTCTATTAATGCAGATGCATGTCAAAGGCTTTTCTTTTTTGGTTTTGGATTTCTTTTTTTTGTTTGTTGCCAGACAGCAGTGCTGACTGCCAGCTGCTGTAGCTGTCCTTCCCTCGGGGTGTGTGGTTCATCTTTTTTTCTTGTCCTTTTATGCTCTGTGCCCTTGTTGGTAGCATGAAGTTTTGGGACTGGCTGGATGAAACCGAATCCCTTTGTTATTTGTTCACCTATGTGTAACAGAGAGATACCTCTGGCCGGACTGCTTTTAAGTTGGTGCTGTAGTTTTAATCTGAGCGGTTGTGTTGTGTCCAGATGGAATTATTTACAGAGCTATTTAAAGAATTATTTAAAGAGGAAGCATAAAAAATAGAAAAAGGTAGTAAGAGCTGCCTAAGTTTCTGCTGTGCGAGCATATGACCCTTAGCAAACTCATCAGCATGCCTGGTGGGATGAGCCAAGCTGTCTGGATGTGGAGCACGTGCTGAGCACAGTGGTGACTTACAGAAAGGTGGTTTGTGTTTGTAGACTTTTGCATCAGAAGCCTGGCTTTGGATTACAGCTGTTGACAGTCATGAGCTTTACAACTAACTACAGAAAGACACACAATCTAATCCAGGCACATGCGGTGTCTGTAAGGACTTGAGCTTGAAGGTGAAAGCAGCAGTGGAGAGAATTAGTTTAAAACTATCAACATAGTGTATAGGGATACTAGACAACAGGAGTAGGAGAAGAGCAAAGTTATCTCTCCTGATGCTTCCAGCATGGAACCAGGGGAACATAGAGAAGAAGTCTTACTGACAGAGTAAGTAAAGACTATAATAATAATTAATAATAAATTGGGGTTTATTGTAGTCTTCTAAAAAAGTAGTAGTGAAATAACTTTAAGCTTAATTATTATGAAGATTTATAGGTAGCGTCAACACTAATTAGTTCTGAATCACAAAAGATAACTGCCTGTAACACAAATTGACATCATCTACAAGCTTTTGGGACAATCAATCTCAAATAAGTTTTACAACCTCTTTAAAGACTACAATACTTCTCAGTTCTTGATCGTAAGTGGCAGATAATGGCACAGATCTGTTTCTAGGGCAGTGGCATTAATGTATGAGATTAGCTTATGCTAGAACTTGCTTATACAAATCTATTTAGTTGTTTTCACTGACTAGGCAGCAAAGATGGATTGGTGCCACTTTCATTGAGGGGTGGGAAAGCTACTTTTACTCATACATTTTTGACTGAAAATGAGTTACCTCAAACGTGATCTTGAAGAGCTTCCTACATCAGAAGCTGGAATAACAGAAGCAGTAACAAAGTCCTCAGAAGATTGCTAAACTCTACCAGCTTAGTAATCATTCAGAGCTTTAACTTTCTGCCAACAAAGTGAGTAACTGTAACCCAAGGGTGATTAATATTCATCTGTGTGCCACCTACCCTGGATTTCTTTTTATTGCATTTTGTCTCAAGATAAAGCATTGTCAGACTGCTTGAACATCACTTGGGCAGCCTCAGTTTCTTTAGCTGCTTGACCTTCACCTTGCCTTCCCATCTCAGGAAAGTGTCTGCCACGTGTTTGTTAATAAGTGCTACTGAGCCTGAAGTGCTACTTCACTTCCTGCCATGGGGGAGCAGTCTAAGGAAGAGCATAACATCAGGTTGCAGTCCTTCAAACTTGGGACAGAAGTAAGTTGCAATAAATATGTTCCTTATGATATGTCTTCCAGCAGCAAAGCAAAACTGCAAGCTTGGTTTTTAATTAAAAAATATAAGGATTGACTTACCCTTGAAACAAAATTTTTCAGTTTGTGCAGGATACCTATTAACTCCCCTTATTTTCTTTTGCCTGGTCTGTTGTTTTCTTAAATGGATGTTCTCTAGTTTATTATTTTATCAGTTTCTAAAATAATGCTGCTTTTCATGTGCCTGTGTTTGAGAACCCGTTTTCTAATGCATGAAAGCAGTTTAATAACTGTATCACGTAGTTAAATTTTAAGAACTGACTCATCTTAGCTCTCCTTAAGGCTAACCCCGTGGTGCAGGTTTCTTCTGCAAAGAAAGAACATGCTACAGCCATAAGAAGGTACTTCTGCTCAAGTCAGTCCTTAAAGTGAGTAGTACTCATGACTGGTACATTTGGCTAGTGGCTGTGTCCAAAACCACTGTTCAGTTGTTTGCACCCTTGCGTGTTAACCACATGTTAAGCCCCACGATGTCCTAACTGCCAGATTACTCTGTATTTTACAGAGAACCTGATATTTGGAATAGGCTGTGTGTAAATGAACTTTTGAGTGAGTGGAAATTACACAGGGGCTGCAGTGGGTGAATTGCATTCAAACCCTTTAATGAAAATGATGACAGTGGATATTTCTCCTGAGAACTAGAAAAGGTCTTGCACTTTTTAGACAATGCCCCAATTATTGGGCATATGGGATTGAGCCCTTTCTCTCACAGAACTATCTGTGTGCCTCATAAATACACTTATGATTTTAAACTTTTTAAACACAGGACACTGCAACTTGTTAAATTCCTTTGTGAATTTAGCCTCCAAGTTGTTTGAACCAGCAAATTCAGTATTTCAAAGAAGTAACAACAGTATGTCATATAATCCCAGTCTTTGTGAAGGAGATGTACTTTGACATTTTTTGCTGTTCTGTTTTGTAACTAGTAAAAGTAGTTGGTTCTTGTCTAAACACTAAGAAGAGTTTAGTATCACTTCAGCTCTTAATTCAATAGAACATACCACCATTCTCCCCCTTTATTTTAGTAAGGCCCCCTCAGGCTAGTAAACCCAAGTTCTATTAGCAAGACATACAAACTGCATTAAACAGTGCAGGTGTGGTGAACTGAGCTTGTTCTATGTCAGCCTGAAATTTGGTTAGGTACAAAAGCACTGCATCTCTCTTGAGATGAAGGATTTGCCATCTCTCTTCCATCAAAGCTTACCTCCTCTACCTACAATGCATGGGCCACAAGTGATTTAGGGGCTTCCCAGAAGGGGTTCAGAACTCAACTGTAAGGGTAGGTCCTAAAAGAGATTGGGAGGGTGGGAAAACACATCATGCTAAAGTTTCCTGTGCCAGGTAATGTTGCAACAACTCCCAGAAAAATTAAGTTCTCTGAGAAGGGCACTTCAGTTGCAAGCAAATGTACAGTTTAGAATTGTTTAAGGTCCCATGAAGTCCCAGTGCCCTTTTCATCACATGACAGTTTCTGTGGCTACGACAAGGACTAGAAAAGATTATTTAAAGGCAGAAACTTGAATGGTTGTTTTTGACCCAATGCTCATCAGTATCTTCCGGAGCTCAGTTACAGCATATTCCTGTGTCCAGGCTGACAGAAAAAAGACGTATCTCATTACTGGAGTGTTACCTGCATTTACTCCTGTGCTAGTAAAGTTAGGGTTTGTTGCTTTAGACCAGAGGTTTTCAGCCCCTGACATGCCAGTGGACTGCTTACATATACATAAGGGCCACAAATTCTTGCCTAAAATTAAATGTTGCTTTTCAGCCCTCCCACAGTTCACACCATTGCTGGGGTGTTTAGTCTGGAGTACATCTGGGACAAGGAAAGAAAAGGGAAAATGCTGCTCTCAGATGTAGCTGTACAACAGGCTTCCAAAGCTGCAGAACAGAGCTCATAAAAGATGAGGCTGTTTTTTTGTACTAAGCGTTGCCTTTGCCGTTTTGATAAGCCACTTCCTGCAATAAATTATCTACCCCACAACACTTTAAGCATTTTATCATTTTAAGATTTTGAAGCTTGACAAGAAATCAATTTGTATAATACTTGTGGCGTTAAAGCCACTCCTACAAATACTCTCTCGTCCTAGGTCCTCTGCAACTAAACTTCCCTACTCTTCTGAGTTGGTCTTTTCTCCTCAGTTATACCTCTGTCCTATCTGCCAATAAAATAATTTCTTAGAATAAGAGTACATAAAGATGCCAATAATACATTTACTGGATCTCCTCCCCCTATTTCAAATGAATGCAGACAATTTTGTCTTCATAAAAATTCATTTATTCCCATATTTTGTCCCCTGTATACAAGTCCCAAGATATTTTCACTCTTCATAATACGTAAAAAAATTATACCAGCAAAATATATGAAAATAAACCCCCAAAATGTTTTTCCCACTATTAAGTCAGGCAGTTAACTGCTGCTGGAGAAGACTCTCAGTCTCAATGGACTGGCTATCAGGAGTGTTTCATACCAGTTCACAGAAGCATGCACCAAGCAAAAACTAGGAACTGAAGTAGCATGTGGGAAGCACTGACAACTTGCCCCTTGCAAAAAGACATTCTGCTTGCTGCATTATCATTAAAAAAAGATCATGCAGCCCTAGCAGAGGGATTGGGTTATACTGATTCATACAGCCAAGAACTGTTACACATAATGTATTTACAGGTGTTGCTCAAGTGTTTATACTTTCCCCCCCTCTAAAATAAATTACAGCATCCAGTATAGAAGTCCACTACATTTCCCTTAGTTTATGTCCAATTTTGGTTTTAAAAAGCATTTCAGAAAAAGCACTCTGCTTTTTGTTTTTCTTGGTTTTAGGTAATGTTGGGAGTTCTGCATAAGGAGAATGTTAAGCTGTGATGTTCCTTTGACTTAGCTACCAAATGAGTTTAAAAATCAACCTGGGTAAAACTCAGTGATGGAAGTAAGTATATAAAGATTGGATACTGCATGAAAAAAAAAGGGGGGGAACCTATTTGGAGAAAACGGGCTTGGGACCAACAGTGGGTTTTGATTTCTGTAATATGAATTATCAAAGTCACACTACTGGTCACTTTCCTGGCTGATACAAAACCTGAGTTTTTGAAATCAAGATTCCCAAGTCTTTCAATCTTTGACCTCTTCCAGGAAAATACTTGATTGATGGGTCACTAAGCCTTTCAGACAGGCAAAAATAATCCTCCACTGTACAGGAATACACAGTCCTATACATGCTTTTTAATTTTGATAGTACAGTGGTCATATATTGTTTTCTCTCCATGCAAATTCTCTTGTTCTATTTTAAGGTCATATCTGACAAAATATCTTCCCAGACTTTATTGTTTTGTTTTAAAAGTTTAAGTCACATGAAGAAATAGTGTGACTTGGAAGAAGTCGATAAAAAAATGTAGCAACCAGACTCGTAAGAAAAGTTTTGTATTTGTCAACTAGTTTGCTAAAAACTATTGTCAGTGTAACACTGACACCCCATAAATAACATGCTGCTCACGCCCAGGCGCATCCTTTCCATAAGGCTTCCGTATCAAAAGAGTGTCGGGATGGGCATTTCGGTTTTAAAAGAGGGGCAGCAGCGCCGCAGGAGCCGTCCCGGGTAGCGGGCCCGGAGCACCGACAGTCTGTTCGGCAGAGCGGGGCTGTCTGAGCGCACACCCGGCCCCAGCGCCGCCCTCACGGCTGCTGCACCTTCGTCCGCTTCGCGGGCGGGTCATCGCCGCTCGCCGCCGTGTCCACGTTGTTTTCGTCCTCGCCTTCATCTTCTTCGCCCTCGTCCTCCTCCTCCTCGTCATCCCCGACAGCACCTGCCAGGGTTGTGGCGGGTGAGCGGCGGGCAGTGCCGCGAGTCCAGCGGAGCGCCCCGGCCGCGCCCGCGCCGCCACTCACCGCGCTGGGCGCCGCCCGCCGCCTCCCGCTCCTCCTGCACCAGCGGCGCCAGCAGCTCCACCACCCGCTCCTGCAGCTCGGACAGGGCCCCCCGCAGCCCGCGCAGCTGCGCGGCCTCGCCCCCCTCGGCCGCCGGGCAGGGCACCCGCACGGTCCGCGTCCGCCCGTCGCGGCCCCGCAGCTCGGCCACCAGCTCGGCGCCGCCCGCCCGCTCGGCCACCAGGTCGGTGCCGCCCGCCGGCCCCGCCATCGCCGCCCTCCGCCCACACGCCGGGCCTGGCCCGCCCCGCCCCGCCGGTCACGTGCCCGCCGCGCGCCCGGCCCCGCCGAACCGCCCCCCGTCACGTGGGACGCGCGCGATTCCGCTTCCGCCGTGGCGCCCCCTGGCGCCTCCCCGCGCGCGCGTTTCCCGCCGCGCTCCGCGCCCCGCGCAGCCCGGACATGGAGGCGGCGGCTCCCGAGGGCGCCGAGCCCGGCGGCGGCAGCGGCGCCGAGGAGCCCGTGGTGTCCCTGGCGGAGGTGCTGGCGGAGAACGAGGAGCTGGAGAAGGAGGCGCGGGCCGTGCTAGGGGGCAGCGACCACGAGCGCTGCAGCTACTCACAGGTGGGGGCGGGGCCGGGGGGGCCGCGGGCTGGGGGAGTGGGCGGGGCCGAGGGTCGGGGCGGGCTGGAACAGAGGGGCGGGGGCGCGGGGCGGGGCCGCCCCCCATTGCCCCCCCCCGCTCGGCTCTCCCCGGCACCCCCTCATTCCGTGGCCGGTCGGTGTCTCCCGCAGGGCGCGGTGAAGCGGCAGGCGCTGTACGCCTGCAGCACCTGCACGCCGCCCGGCGCGGAGCCGGCGGGGATTTGCCTGGCCTGCAGCTACGAGTGCCACGGCACCCACCGGCTGTTCGAGCTGTACACCAAGAGGTACGGACGGGACGGGCGGGGACGGGAGGGGCGGAGCTCGCGTGCCAGTGGCGGGAAGCGCGCGCGCTGCGGAGGGGATGCAGCGCGCGCCCCCTCAGCTCCCGGCGAGTCTCTCACAGATCCCGTGGCTCCCAATATACTCCTGAGGATTGTTAAGAACACAAAACCCAGTGTGTTCTCGGTTAATCAAACCCCCTGAAACGCTGCGTTTTTCTTTCCAGGAATTTCCGCTGTGACTGTGGGAATAGCAAGTTCAAGAATCTGCAGTGCAAGTTACTCCCGGTGAGTTCAGGCGGGTTTTCAGACGGTCGAAGTCAAAATAACACACTCCTGGGAGGTTGGTGCCTCTCCTCAGGCGGTGCTGACTCATGCGACGCCTCCAACCTTCCTAGCAAGTTAAGAAAGGTGGGAGTATTACAGCTGGAGATAAAACTGTTGAGGGACCAAAGGGAAATGTTGGGAGAAGGAACGTTTGGTCCTTGTCATCCATGAATGCAGCAATTGCTGCACTGCCAGCAGCATGTTGAGGTGTCTGCACTAATATATCTCATTAGTTTTACACTGGTTTCAGAAGAATCTTTTGGGCTGCAGTTTTGCAGTTGCATTAAGGAGATTTAAGGCTGTGCTGCTGTCAAAGGGACAGTTTCCTTTCCTTCTTTGTGGTGGCATTAGTGCCCTAGTATTTTTTGACAGGTTGTCACCAGAGCCTACTGATGGGATAGTTTTTTACTGTACTAAGGTGCCTGTGCTTTCATACTTGGTGGGTGTTTTGAACTTGTCAAGTAGTTGGTAATAAGTGAAGCAGTGTCAGGACGCTGCTTAGCTTGCCTGCAGTGTTGCTCCCAGGATAATAACAGTCCAAATGTAGAAACAGACAGTGGTTCTGTGTATGTCCACGTTATGCTGGGAGAACTGGGAGGGATCCAGAGCTAGTCAGCTAAGCTGCAGTACAGTGATCCCTACAGAGACAGGTGTGACAAGTTTAACATGTTGCCATTTCTCATTTAAGTCAATGAAATGGATCAAGTGGTTTTATCCTTCTGCATCAGTCCAGTGAAAATCAGTTGTACGGGTTAAGTGAACTTCACCTTTTGTCCGTTAATCTGTCTTGACACCACAGTTATCAGTTGTTACAAAGATGGGCAGACTTTTTCGTCTTTGCTTTTGAACATCAGCATTCCTCACATGCCTTGTCACTCACTTTACAGCACAGGTGTCTGGATGTTTCTTCTTGGATATTCAAGCTGATGAATGTAATGGTTGCTTTTAGGACTTAAAGTGGAATAGAAATTGTTTTTTTCCAGATTATGCATATTCTCTGTCTTTTGTTTTTCACTGCATTGTCTATTAAGACACTTCTTCCTTTCCTCCCAGGAAAAGGGCAAGGTGAATGCAGGAAATAAATATAATGACAATTTCTACGGATTATACTGTACTTGTAAAAGACCTTATCCTGATCCTGAGGATGAGGTAAGAAATACAAACCACAGTAGCAGTCGTATATAGATGGTATTTGTGCAAGATATTGTGTAAAGGGTAGTCACTGAGCTGCTTTGTAAGGAAGATCCCACTTTAAGAAATCTCAAGTTCCATATTGGTTATCATGTGATGTATAAAGTAATTAACTCTTTTTTTTTTTTCGATGGTAAAATGTATATGCCTTAAAGGCAGATGAGGAGGACAAACCATCATTTGGACAAAGTGCTGCTGCAGCTCTCTGCTTTCCCCTCTCTGGAGTTGCAGAATTCCCTCAGGGGATGGGTTTCTCATCATCTTGAGAAACGTGTGAGTGCAGAATAAGCACATTGCACGTGTTAGGAGAGACCAGAACCTGCTTCTGGTGCCTGCAGCTGTGCTCTCACAAGGCTTCTGGGACGGGGAGAGTCTGTCCTGTAGCACTGGCTTTAGCTTTCCTTTACAGTAGCCAGAACGCTTTTTCTCTGAAGTGCTAAAACACAGCACTGGGTTTGCACGTGCTGTTTGCAGCCACAGAAGTCAGGTGTTTTAAAGAATAAGGAAGGCACAAGTCTTTCACATACGAACAAAAGTATTTTATAAGCTCACCTCTCTGAAGTGCAGAGATAACTGAACATTTCTGAAGAGGTTCATTAATAATTGTGTCATAACAAAGCAGTCTGTGCTGTGCTGCATTGTGACCACTTAAGTTCTGGCATTCCTATACAGTCCTGATGACATCATGAGTATCAGTATTTTTCTTTTGTTGAGCTGCCTGTTCATGCATTTCTGTTTGCAGGAAGAAAGATACCAGTAGTGTATTAACTTTTATCAGCTCTTTGTGAGAAAGTCTTGCCCTGCTGGGAAAACAGGTTTTGTAATAATAAATGGGAATTTCCACAGCCCTAATAATATGACACATGACATGAGCTGTTGAACCTGGGGGAAGCAAACTGACTAGTGAAGCACTAACTACTTATTAATGGCAGCTCCCTGTGGGGGGTAAAGAGGGAAATGCAATTCACTCGAGCAGACTTTATATAATACTGCAGTTTGAGGCTCGTGAAAGATTCTGGAGGCTGCTATTAATGCTAATAATATGACTGTTCATCTAGATTCCAGATGAGATGATCCAATGCATAGTTTGTGAAGACTGGTTCCATGGAAGGGTAAGGAAACCATAAATAGCAGAATTGCCATTTGCACAAAAAATAGTTGCTGTTGGTTAGTTTTGTGTGGTTGTTCTTACTTGGGGAGTTTGCTGTAATTCTCAGAACAGATTATTACATGAGTTTTAGGGTATTTTGTTTTCATCCCATGCAAAGGAACATTGGAAGTCTAATCTTGCACTGCTGTCCAGTCCAGAAACACAGGGAAGAGTCCTACCTTTTTGAAGGTTACCACTTTGGAATAAAGTAATACCTTTATAGCTGTCTCCTTAACTGGGAAACTCAAATCAGTACAGTCCGTGAGGAAAAGATTCTTACTGAGGCACATCATTATCAACTACCTGAATAGTTCTTCATTCAAAATAATACCTTTTAAACTTCTAATTCATTTAAGTAGCAAGGAACAGACTGTGCTGTTTGTTCCTGATTTGGAACTTTGGGAAAATGTTTTAAAAGCAGCCCAGCACTGTGGTGAGTGCCCTACTTAATGGGTAAGCAGTAAGAATTCAGCCTCTTGTGCCTTGAAGGGCACGAGTGAAATTTCATGTTTGAAGTTGCAAGATCAAAGAATAAAAAAAAAAAAAAGATGATTGGCTTCAGTTCTGTATTCTGTAGATAAACTGTTGGATTCTTTTGTGTAAGTGTGTGAATGAAGACTTTTGTGCTGCACACTGAGCTTTGAAGGAATGCTTTTCAAAAGAAAGCCACTAAGTGCTTTTGATTGCCCAGATAGTTCTCATGAGTTTATGGAGAGCTTTGGGAGCTAATTCTTGAGTTACATATGTCATCAGTATGAAGACTTTACAGTCTTTTACACGTAAGGAAGGAATTGTAAAAAGTCATTTAAGAGTCGAAATGTGCAGCATGCAAGAGCTGTCTTCACCTTTCCTATGTTTGGGACAGTTTAGCAGAATATTATTTAGAAATGAGATTTCTGGGTATGTGCAAGGCATAAAAGGGTGTAGACAAACAGAATTATTTTGAGTTTTTCCCTGGAATTTTTATCAGCTCTTTCCAGTCTTTACACTGTTCTAATAATCACTGTAGAAAGTTAGCAAGAGTATTTGCTTGTGCTGAAAACGTGATGGCAGATGATGTTTTCCTTCCTTTAAACCTGGAGTTGAGTCTTTTAATTTAATTAAAGCAGCCGATGCTTCATTATTGAGTGCTTGTTTGTTTCTGACAGCATCTTGGTGCAGTTCCCCCTGAAAGTGGAGACTTCCATGAAATGGTGTGCCAGGCCTGCATGAAGCATTGCCATTTCCTATGGGCTTATGCATCGCAATTAGCAGGTAAAGCAAATCAGGAGATCCTAAACTGTGATACCCTCTTCCCTCTCATAGGGCTTCCTAGATTTTGGGAAGCAGAGTGTTTTAGAATGGGATATAAGAGGTGAAGGAGACTATGGTGATAGAAGGAGCAGTTTCTTTCTATAACTCGGTCACCGTGTGTTTGGGCAGCTTAGAGTGTATCCAGGACCTTGCAGTGTATGAGGGGGTCGAGGTGCTCTCCAACACTGCACTGTGAAGCAGAGAGAACGTCTGTGGTGGCCTGTATGGCACGGTATTTTCACTTATGTGCGTATGTATCTTCCAGTTCCTCCTTTGACCAAAGTGAACTCTCTTGAAGATGAAGGGATTGTCCTGAAGGTTGAGGAAAGTGAAGGGCAGAAAAAAGAAATAAAAAAAGAAAGCAGAGTGGAACTCCAAGACACGAAGGAGGAAAAGCAAACAGAACAGTTTAATGAACCATCCACCAGCTCTGGGTCTGCCTGTCCTGAGGTAAAACGTCCCTTCTTTTCTGACCTGCACAGCTTCGCGCTGCTGATAGGTGAGGTGAAGCCCTCCTCGTTCTGCACAGGCTCAGGGAAGGGGTGAATGCATCCAGTCTGTTCCCACGTTCCTCTTCAGTCACTGACACTTGAGACACGCAGTCTCTGTGGAGCACAGTGTAGGATGTGCGACAAGCTGTCCAAGGATGTAGTGTCTGTTTGCAGATCGATTAGATCCATCCCTTTTTGTCAGCCAACTGGCCTGGACACCGAGGGGACTTCTGTTTGTTTATATACAGGGGTATTATGTGTTGTAACTGCTCATGTGATGGTCCAGCTCTGACTTCTTAAACACGTATGGCTATTGTAGGAAATTTCTACAGAAATTTCCAGTGGAAATTGCTAAAACCACATCAGAATCCTCATGTGGATGGTAATAGAGTTTTTTTATAAAAATAAATGTGTTTGTTTGAGACAAAAGAAAAATCTTGCCTAAGGAAGTGGACATGCCAGAAAGAACAGAGTGTCTTTGAAGTGATGTTATAATGTGCTGAACAGTCTCATTTTAATTCAGGTAGTTACTAAGAGTGAGGAACCAGTCTGCAAGCTGAAGGAGCTCCAAAGCAAGCCATTCTTAAAAAAAGATACTGCCACCTTTTGGCCATCAAACTGGAGGAGCAAATTATGCACCTGTGAAGACTGTTTGGTATGTATGTTCCCTTCATTACCACCACTGATCTGGGACAGGCAGGGAGGAGCTCCCAGAGAATCTTTGAAGAGCTTTAGGTAAAATCTGTAAATGTTCTTACTCTGCATATAAACACTGAAAACCCCCTTCACCCCACATAAGAAACACACTGAATCCTGTGAATTAATATAGCACAAAGGAGCTTCTAAACATTTGTATTTTCTTTGTTGTTTAAATCTAGTATTGCTTTGGAAGTTGTTATGGGGAAATGTCTGAATTGCTGGGTACAACTTTACCTGATAATTGCTGTTATTTGTGACCTTGAACACAAAAAGGATTGGAGGAGAGCATCTCCATCTGAGAAGTTTTGTCACATAAAGTAAATTTTGCTTCATTCTCCAGAAAATGTATTCAGACCTTGAAGTCCAGTTCCTGACAGATGAATGTGACACTGTCTTGGCTTATGAAAGTAAAGGTACCAGTGACCAAGAGACAGAGAGAAGAGATCCTTTAATGGACACCCTTAACAGCATGAACAGAGTCCAGCAAGTGGAACTCATCTGTGGTAAATACCACTTCTTTTTTAGAATCTATCTTAAGAGTTTAACTGAACAGCTCCCCACAGGAGATTAGTGTCAAGTCTTGCAGTGTAGTGTCAAAACTATTTTTGAAGTAACATGCAGACAACTGACAGGTTGCACACCTCAGTCAGGATTACTCTGGAGAAGTTGGTCCTCTCTGGCCTGTTGTTACAATTTCAGTATAAAAAGAGACAGTAGATGGTGTGGGAAACTTCTCCCTGTTTAACATCTTAGGTATTGTATTGTATTGATTGTAATGTATTTAATCTGTATATTTAACATTAATTTGCACTTATGCTGTCTGGATTATTTATCTTACCCTGTTCTGCTGTTTGGCAATCTCCTGGCTGGAGAGTTCCAGCCAGGTGTTCCCTGCAGCTCTGCTGCAGAGAATATTGACAAAACAGTGCTGAGGTATTTTATACCTGGAGCCGTGTTTCCCGCTGCCAGTGAGGGCACTCTGGAGAGGGCAGTTGGCCAATCCCGAGTTACAGGCTGGAACTTTCCGCCACGACCCATGTTTGCTTCTGCAGTGGGAAGGTGGGAGCAAGGGCAGTCTTTTAATTAATTGTACTAATTCATTCACTGAACTCTATACATTGCTCTGAAATCAGCACAAACAGATACACTGCAAAGATTAGTCTCATAAATTATTAGGCTTCTCGTGTTTACCTGGACTTGTCTTTTTTATTATTTATAATGCAGTTCAAGCCTAGGTTTGTCTGAAGTAAACCTAATGAGTGATAAGAAGTATTAGAACAAGTTGCTTGAGCCAGTGTTAAACTAAAACTGGATATCTTACTGGGTTTTTTTGTTTGCTTTGGTTTTGCTTTGCCATTCAGAATACAACGATTTAAAGACGGAACTGACGGACTATCTCAGGAGGTTTGCAGATGAGGGAACGGTAAGGGATAACTTCTAGAATTTGTTTGCCAGAAAATGTGTTTTAAAGAATTATTGAGGGCTGGGTGCTGAATACTATGCTGCTGTGTTGTAATATTTTTTCTTGTCTCTTGGAGTTGCTGGTGCTACAGTAGAAATTAGAAATTCCTGATTTCACTGGAATTTAACTGTTGTATTTCCTTAATGACATTGCTGAGAGGTAACGGGGACTTTCCAGGAATCTGTCTTCAAAGTACTAAGAGCAGTTCTTACATCTAAAGGAAACTTCTGTTGCTCTAGGAAAAGTATTCAGGGAAAAAAGCTCTTATATTTTCTGTTTTTTTCTTAGATTGAATTTCAACCCTTAGAAGAATAAGGACTACCTATGAGTGTCAGTCTTAGCAGTTGTTTTCCTGCAGGAATGCACATGATATTATTCACTAACACTTGCATTTTGGTGGCAGATGTGCTGTATTGCCACTCTTAGTTACATTGGAATGAGCCTGAAGTGAGCTAATGAAAATCTTGCTTTGTGTTAAATTTTCTGATGGTAAAAGCAAGGGGTCAAAGCCATTAAAGTACCATAGGGAGCTTTGCTCCATGTCTTTGTTCTGCCTTAGGGGAATTCGTTTCCCTCTTTTTATTCTCTATAGTAGAATTTGGGCATTAATCGTCTCCTTTGGGTGCAACAGAAAAGCTGTATCAGAGAAACTTGAGGATATTTGCTTTTCTGTGCTCTGTATATTTGCATGTGGGGATAAACCAGGATCCTTTAACTGAGCTCTTGCACCGCACCAAAACTCGGGTTTCGTGCTCTTGTAGGTGGTTAAAAGAGAAGACATTCAGCACTTCTTTGAAGAGTTTCAGTCACGGAAAAGGCGACGGACTAACAGGATGCAGTACTACTGTAGTTAGACTGAGAGAGTTTGGGTCTGAAAGGACAACTGGGAAAACAATCCTTACTGGCAAACAGAAGAGGCATCTTCAGTATCTCAGTATATCAGCTTCTCATCAAAATCCAGCTGTCCAAGAAACATCTTCATTTTGTCTCATACTTTATTTGTAGCGACTAAATCATGTTCTTAACAGGTTCTTACCATTGCAGTTAGAGGGATTTTGGTACTGATCGACTTTGCATTCCCACAAAAGCTAGCCTTGTCTCCATGGAGAGTTGGCTTGTTAGCAGGACAGTGTGTCACCCTTTGTTCCCTGTAGCCTTTCACCCTTTAGCCTCCTGTCAGTGCCTAGAGCTGTAGGCTGTGCTAAACCCACGTGGGCTCTGCCTGCCCTGCCCTCCCCTCGGCGCAGTGCAGGGGTCATGCTCCGTGCTTTCCTGCTGTAAATGGCTCTGTCTGGCCCTGTGGGGTGCAGCAGTTCTGGCCAGGGCTCCCTGTGCCCAGGAGGTGTCCGTTCCTGCGCAGGGCTCGTGGCTCCTCTGCAGCTGGAGCGGGCTCAGTCGCAGCTGTGGGTGCCCCACGGGTCCCTCCAGGGCAGCCAAACCACGTGTCAGTCACTGCTGCCTGCTCGCTCCCCGCTGGGCAGGTCAGAAATGGGGAATCAGAGGTTGGCCTTGATGCAACAGAATGTTCTGTCTGGTTTTAGACATTAAAAAACCTGTTTCTAGTGTTGTACAGTGATGTTTTACATGAAAAAAATTGTCAAATGATCTCAATTCACTTATTAGAATATAAACAATATATAGGAGGAGGTACTGAATTACAAACTAAGCATGGGGGGTTTGTTATAGGACTTGTAATGTGCTTTGATTTCAAACACTAGCCTACAGCAAATTATTCTACTTCATAAATGTTGCTGAAAATCCTGCAGCATCGTGGTATTTTGCTACAGTATGAAACATGATCTTTTTATAACCACTGTGATAAGCATGGGAGATGTTTCACTGACTTTTAAGACTCTACACTTAGCTGCAATTAAGAATTGACTTTTTGTAATTTTTGAAGCCTGATGTAGTTTTTAATTTTCTTTACCCTCAGCCCCCAAAACATACATTAAAGTTCTAGTTTTTGAGGATTTCTATACCATGGGGTACTATTCTGCTTCTGTGTTAATGATTTTTGAGAACAAAGACCTTCATCATTCTCACTATTAACTGTTTCTGACCACTTTATTTACAAAAACTAGTTGTAGCATAGAGGCTCAGCTCATCTGTTTCATAGAATTATAGAATATGCTGAATTAGAAGGGACCCATCAGGATCATCGATTCCAATTCCTGGCCCTGCACAGGGCACCCCAAGAATCCCACCATGTGCCTGAAAGCATTGTCAAATGCTTCTTGAACTTTGTCAGGCTTGGGGCTGTGACCCCTTCCATGGGGAGCCTGTTCCAGTGCCCAACCACCCTCGTATCCAACCTAAACCTCCCCTGACTCAGCTTGAGGCCATTCCCTCCAGTCCTGTCACAGGTCAGAGTAGTGAAGAGATCAGTGCCTGCCCCTCTTCTTCCCTTTGTGAGGAAGTTGTGGACTGCCACAGTGTCTCTCCTCAGTCTCCTCCAGGCTGAACAGACCAAGTGACCTCAGCTGCCCCTCTACGGCTTCCCCTGCAGACCCTTCACCATCCTCCTGGCCCTCCCTTGGACACTCCAATAGCTTAATATCTTTCCTATACTGTGGTGCCCAAAACTGCTACAATATTCCAGGTGAGGCTGCCCCAGTGCAGAGCAGAGCGGGACAATCCCCACCTTTGACCACTTGGCGATGCTTTGCCTGATGCCCCCAGGACAGGATTGGCCCTCCTGGCTGCCAGGGCACTGCTGACTCATTCCAACTTGCCATTGATCAGAAGCCTCAGGTCCCTTTCCTAGATGCTTTTAAATTTAACTCCAGGTATTGTACATGCTTTTTTTTGGTAGCAACTGTTACAGGAGTTGTAACCGCACATCTAACTACAATATAAAAAGAATTAAAGAATTGTTCAATCTGTGCTGTCGTTTTTTTTCTCAGTGCTGCTCTACTGTTTTGTTTCCAAAGATCCAGGCAGACACAGATGATGACCAAGATACATCCCGGGGAATGGGGGAAGCTTGGGATTCCTGGACCTTTGCCTCTACCTAACCCAGCTGTGAAACAATTGCATCCTGCCAGCAAATACCGTTTAGAGCAGGAGAAAAAAGCAGGATGGGGGGAATGTTTGCTCTGTATTGCCCTTTTTGTAGTTCACTGAAGGGGTGAGGGTGCCCAGAGACAATCATTGTCCTGGGTTCCAGCTCTGAGCTCAGATCACCCTGAACAAGGACAGATCACGCTCAGGCAAGGACAGCAGTGGTGTATGGAGCGAGGAGTTGAAATGCAGGAAGTCTTCTGAATCAATTATGTAATTTCCACAGAAAGGAATCGCTGTGGCTCCAGCTGCACCACACGGGGTCAGCACTGACCATGAGCACTGCAGTGGCAGTCCTGAGGGGTTTCACCTGAAGGGGACCCAGCCCCAACAATCCCCCTTTCCAATGCCTAAAGGTTCCCCCCAGCAAAGAAGCATCAGACATCCCCTCTCCCATGACTTAGCGGGCTTAGGCCCACTGTTGTAAAATGAACAGAAAGCTGTAACAAAAAACATCAGATTTGTCTAATTTAGGAAGCTCCTAGAACTCATCTTCCTGGATGTGGGAGTGAAGGTGACAGTAGTTAACTTTCAGGACCATGCAGTGCTCCCTCTCCCCACCCACCTCTGCTCTGTGTCAGGACATAACTCGCAGTATTTTGCTCTTATACATCAAAGTGAGACCGGTCAAGCGGCTGGATGACACTTCTGAACTTCAGTCATCCCTTGGAAGCAGCGAGACACTTTGTGAATTGAGATGTAATGAACAGTCAGCCAGTGCAGCAAAACTGCAACTTGGGAGTGCTGGGTACTAAATGTGTCTGTCCAGCTGAACACACACTTCCTGGATCCAGGGCTGTGCCCCCCATCCCCAGCTCTTCCACAGGGAATGGCCTCACTGGTTTATATCATGGGTTTGATGTTCAAAGCAGTATTGGGTACTTTTTTTCCCCAAGAGGAACAAACCCTGTCAGTCTGAGGAGCCTTTACAGTCAGAGGGCAGCTTTCTGTTTGTGTTGCTCTGCCTGGAGTGAGCCGGAAAGGGTGGTGGGTGCAGCCAGCCCAGCACTGCTGGTCACAGTTCACGGGAAGCAGCCACACAAGCACGTTCTATACAAGCCATTTATTTGAAATGCCAACTATACGTAGGATAAAGTCAGTGTTACATGCTTCTCAGCAACAGTAGAAAAATAGAACCAGTGAAAACCTTTTTACAACTGTAATGGTACTCAAAAGAGAAATGTATTGTTTTACAATGCATCACACAAGACTAGAATTCAAGTTTGGAGGTACCTAAATAAAAATACTATTTTTTTTTTAAAAAACACTATGTACAATTGAAGCGTAAACAAGTTTTACAAAGTACTGGTTATGCAGGTTGTAGAAAAAACACTTGCATAGGACATGAAGTCAGTTTAAGAAAGTTTTCTGAGCCTTTAGCATTGAAGGCACTTGACTTTATACCAGTAACAACACAAGGACAAGAAATAAATCCATAACGCTGCCGAAGGCAGGGCTGCCTCCTGGCAGTACAGGTAATTACAGAAACCCCAAGTGCGGTTTTACAAGTTTCCCTCTCAGCTGTTCCCTGTATCCCACAGGGCTCAGCACCACCTCTACCATAGAAGCATAGAATTATTAGAAGAAGGAACAGTGCCTCAAACAGCTTTAGTGTTCTTTCAAACAAACAAACAAACAAAAACCCAAAAACCCCACCCAAAACAAACAAACCAAAAATCCAAACAAAATTAAACACCCAACCCCCTCAAAACTCCCACCAAACTCAGACCAAAGAAAACCCTAAGACAAACATTTGGGACATTCCACGACCAAAACCCAAGGCTTTACAAGTACAGGTGGCCACAGCCTTAATTTTCTTAAGAGAAACTCCTTAAGAACAGGAAAAATACAACAGGAAACTGCCAATCAACACAGCAGTTACTTAAAACACAACTACAGTAATTCCGTAGAACAACAAAACATTTTAAAGGAAAGAATGTGTTTCAGGAATTAAGTTATTCATCCATATATTAAGGAAAAGAGAAAGGGTACTTGGGGAAAAGGGAATAAGTTTTTGCATGTTGCTCACTAAATGCAAGTCTGAGTTCTCTCTCTAATAGAACAAGGATCATGAGTCTCCTTCGTTCAAGAAAACAATGTTTATACCTCTATCCAAGCAAAGTAGCCAGTAATCTGTCATCTCCATCTAATTTATAGGAGGAAAAGGTGTCAATTTCCAGCCTAATCAGAAAGTGCTTCATGTAAACAAGGAGCTTCTGCACCAAAGTTTCAGTAGACAACAAGAAGTAGCAGGTAGCACAGGTACGCGTGTTTGTGCGAGTGAGATGTTGTATGAACACTGGCTTCTGAATAATGCTTCCAAGAAAAAAGATGGTTTCTCCCCTCCCTCTGCACATCCAACTAAATAGGAAATCCTACACTGGAGTAAAATAATCCAGTTCCAGTAACTCAACAAATCCTTTTTTTCCACTTCAAATCAGCTGCCATTAGCTGCCACCTTCTTCCCAACTCAAAATACACAAGTGAAAACAGATTGTCTACATGGCCTGATTGTCTCTGTGGCCTCAGAAAGACTTGTCTTTCATTCTGCACCTACTTTTAAACACTCGATTCTTTTTTAAATACTGCTCAGCTCCTGAGACTTCAGAAGCAATTTTATATTCTAAAATGCAGACGTGTCCTCCCCCGAGGCATTTCTCACCAGCTTATTCAAAAGCCACAGCATTTCATGATTTTCCTCAAACCATAACCTCAAAACTCCTCATCTTCATCAGCCACACCCCCACAAAATTTCAAGCCTTAAAGTTTTATCTGTTTTATCAGCCCCACCTCTGTCCAGGTACACAGTGCCACATCAAACTGTGATAACTAAAATAGTTTTCCTGAAGTACATCTATCGGTTTTAGGTAAAAATATTCAGAATAATCAGTCTTCTGAGGACAGCTCTAACTTTTTAGTAACTAAGCCGCCAACACACACATGATGCAAGTGCAGGGAGTTCCAGGGTTCTTGTGCGAGATGAAAGTTAATGCTTCTGGCGAGGATGAGACCCTCGTGTGCGGTTACAGCTACGCAGTTGGACAGCACCGTGCTCGGATCTTCACAAGAAACCCCATGAACCTCAGTCCCCAATCTGCAGCAGCACCACCCCCCCCACTGACACCTTGCATTTGATGATGTTCTACACTGCAGTCCCATGGAAATCCCACATACAGGTGATGAAGCCAGGACCATGTGGGCAAAAAACAGCTTAAAAAAGGTTGACAGAGGTAATAAAGAAAGAAATCTCCCCTCACCTACAAGACACATCACCTGCGCAGTTTCTGCTCCAGTCCTACACCACATTTTCCATGGCTGCATCTCAAAAGGAGCATCTGCAGAGCTTCCATAAAAGCAGGAGGTCTACAGATGTATATGCAAGAGACACAGCATACTTCAGTGAAACGCATTAGGTAAGAATCTGCCATCAACTAAAACCAAAAGTAAAGTTGCAGCAAGATTTCTGTTAAAACAGTATTAAGAATTTTGAGCTGCAGGAATCCACTCAACATAACCTTAAAGAAGTCCTTAGGTCACAGATGGTACTAAAGTGTTCTACTACAGGGAAATTTGTTACAGAAACTGCATTTAAAAGCCCCCAAACAGGCCTTTACCAGCAATCACTACATTGCAGCGGCATCAGATCCCTATCCTGAATGCAATGAATCTGTTGCTAGAACTGCACAGTGAGTATTAAGGATGCACTTCATAACTGTAATCATTCCCCCTGGTGCATTGCTGAATCCCACCCCGGGGGCAGGAGCCAGCCCAGATCACCATCATTCCCTCCTCACATCCTCTTAAGAGGAATCTCATTTCTGTGCATTTCAAAAGCAAACTCAGGAAACGGAGGCATAATTTAAAAGTGCTAAAGCTTCACATGTGTCATGATGCTAAAGCAGAGACTCTTCACTGGGGTTCTGCTCCCAGACAAGCTGCAATCATGGAGTCAGCGACACCCGAGATCAGGTAAGGAACACTGAAAGACATCACGAGAGTGAAGCCCTTTTGTAACCGTGGGCAGGAGAAAGCAAGGCAATGGACAGTCACCTCGGCACCTCCGGGAGAGGGAACCCTCCCTCGTGTTCAGGCAACAGCGAAGGATGTTGACTATGCCTTGTCTTCCTGACACTCCGAGTCAGCAGGAATCCACAAATCTGGTCTTCACTATCCCCACGTATGAGCAGCTGGAAGAACAAGTAATTGCTATCATTTTTATAGTATTTCCAGATTTATCTCTGCATGGGCAAATCAACAATTCTAGTCTGTCTAGCAAGTGCTTCTGGGTGACCATGGAGTTCTCCATGGGCACACCCAAACCACAAGCAAACAGACTCAAGCTGTCATATTCCAGTGAATTCACTGGAATTTGGACTCCTAAATTTCCCTCTGAGCTCTTAAAAAGCCAAATGTAATTCTTGAAGTGGGTTTACTATCTATATAAGGGTAAGACCAGCTGCCAGAACTTTTCAACCAAAACACTGGACTGGATTCTTGCCACAGTCACAAAAATCAGGAAGATTTCAGATCCAAACAAACAAACAAAAAGATCTAACTAAAAATGTAGGGTTTTTTTATGTGCTGTTCTTTGGAATTCCTATAATTAAAAAATAAACAGGTTGTTACTATCTCATAAGAAAATACATTTCATAATGTGCAATCCAATGCACATAGGGAATCGGCAGGTGAAAGGGTAAATGCAAAAGTATGAAAATACAGTCCTTTAAATGTGACATTAAAGTTTAACATATTAGTACAAAACTAATACACTAAAATAGATGTACAGGTGCAAAAGGCTACCAGGTTGTAGAAAAAAGGTACCAGTTTTGTGTGGGTTTTTTTTTAAAGGCTTAATTAAATCTGCTCAAAAAAAAAATTCCCACAAAACCAGAAGCAGCATTAAAACAAAATTGATAACATGCTGTCTCTAATAAAGCAATGTATGTACAAAAGAAGTGAGCGAAGCTGAATTTTTCTGCTGGCATGAAGGAATTTGTCTGACAGAAGTCAGGCCAAAAGTTGCAAGGAATGGGATGTTTACAACTCTTAGGCACAGAGAAATAGTGGAGGTTGCTTTCATAGGGCAGATTTTTTGTACAGGAAGTCTGGTTTGTTGGGAGACCTCCTTCCTCTGCTTACTGCATCTTCCCTTTCCAAATCCGCGTTTCTCTGTGCTCCATGTTCCAATGGCTCATCATCTGCCAGTCTCCTACTGGGTCTCTCTTCTGGCATTTCAGAGGTGTAGGCAGAGAGGGAAGGTCTGTTGGAGGTTAGCCCATAGGTTAAATCCGTTTCCATTTTTGCTCTTCCCCTGACGTGAACAGGGCCATTCCCAGCATTTTCCTGGTTAGCCAAGGCCAAGTCCAGTCGCTGGGGAGGTTGTTCTAAGACATCGAGGTGTATTGGCTCATTCTTTTGCCTGTGTGGATGCCCATCTTGCGAGAGCAGGTATTCCCTCCTGGAGTCCTCTTGCTTTTTAGGAGATATCTGGGAAGGCAGATAGGCTGACTTTAAGCCACTTGGTGATGCCTTATTGTGGCTATACAAATCTGGGCCAAAATAAATGCCTTGTGAGGGTGAAGGACTGTGCCTGTTGGGTGCTGGAGTAGAGGGTCTGCATGCAGCATTGGAGAAGTCATAGAAGTCAGGGTACTCCTGCGGATTTTCTCGAGCATCTATTTTTTGCTCTATTGCATGTTTTTTCCGAGCAGTAGGCATGTGTCTGTTCTGAATACATGAAATGTGCTGGGGTGGACCAGGCCCTACCTCTGTAACCGCCTGGCTTAACTCTGTGTCGACAGTGAGCTCTGGTAATCTTCTGTCCTTTAAAGACATCGCTGACACGCCCATGGCAATATCTGGCATCAGTTCATTTAGCAAGGGCTGAGTACACTGGAAAAGAAAAGAAATTAGTCCATGGAAACAAAGACAAAAGCTAAACACAAACTGTTTGTAGCATGTTTTTTCTAATTCAGAATGGCATTTTCTTAATCCCTACCCAACCTCAGCCTGCAAATTTCCTGCACCTTTTACAGAACACGTGTATCCAACAAGCTTCACCTTCCTGCTCATTTCCTTCATGGAGCTGTTGTGCCACAATAACAGCTCCCTTCAAATGCATCTTGCCTCGACTATGAAGTAAAGAACACTGTACTGGTAAAGTCCTAAAGGCAGGCCTGCTTTAGGCCACTTCCAATTACCAAACTAAGGAAGACAGAACTTAACAAATGGTTTGTAACAGCACAGAGTTACAGCGCAGGGAAGCTACGGAAAATGCATGTTGTCTCTACAGCCTTCCAGACAGAAGAGTTAAAATTTCTGCTTGCATTTATAATTTCTAGTGAAAGGAAATTTTAGTAATCATTGATTACTAGTAACAAACAAATTGCAGAAAGAATACAGAACAAAAACATCCCTCATATTAAGCCTATGTTCCTCCTTGCATTATTTATGGAAACATTCCAGCAGAAATATTTCTAATGTGAAAAAAATCACTATGTGGTTTCCTTAGGGATGTCAGTATTGATCAAATGAAAGAGACATGCAAGAAAACCCACTCTTGATCAAACAATGGCAAACCCTTCTTATGTGAAGTATTTTAACCTAAAAGATAAACAGAAGTGCAATATATTTAAGACAATTGCTAAAGGGAAAAAAAATAAAATCCATGTTTCCATTCAGGACTCAAGGATTAAATCTGCATCTAATGTGCAGGTTTTCAGTATGACATAACTATGCACTGATAGCTTTGTGAAGTACAGGAAATGCTAAATAAAGAATTTGGTAATATATTTCTGCTGTGAAAAAAATATCTTTATTGTTGCTTAAGTACAATAAGATACAACGAAATCAATGAAATATAAGATACTGGATAATTATTGTTTTTAAATGCTGTAACATTGTATTGTAACCCCTTTGTATTGGCAATTACCAATTTCTGCTTTCCTATTCCTTTTCATATATTTCACAGCTAGCTGTAAAGCTTTCACGTTCTTCACACATGTATAAAGGGAACTTGTTTACTTCAGACTACTTACCTGTGAATAGTCAATACCATCACTACTTCCACCTGTGCATTACAGCCTCAGTCCACTACTGAAGCTGGCTTACGCTTTGCTTTAGTGTAGAGCAAACCACATTTGCTACACGAGGAGCAGCTGAGGGCACTTGGTCTGTTCAGACTGAGGGGAGACCTCGCTGCAGTTCACAACTTCCTCGTGAGGGGAAGAGGAAGGGCAGGCACTGATCTCTGTGGTGACCAGTGACAGGGCCAGAAGAAACAGCATGAAGCTGAGTCAGAGGTGATTTAGTCTGGATATTAGGAAAAGGTTTTTCACCCAGAGGGTGGTTGGGCACTGGAACAGGCTCCCCAGGGAAGTGGTCATGGTAGCAAGCCTGACAGAGTTCAGAAAGTATTTGGACAATGCTCTCAGGCACATGGTGTGACTCTTGGGACTGTGCAGGGCCAGGAGTTGGACTTTCAATAATCCCTCTGGATTTCTTCCGACTCAGGATATTCTACGATTCCATGATTTCAGAAGCATGAGTGCCACCTGCCCCTCCAAAAATGCCCCTACCCTTGGAATGTTCATTCTCCCAGAGATTAGGATGCCTTTGGGATGTAGAATGCTGACAGCCAGTTTGGTAGAAAAATTTTCCCCTAACCAAAAAAAAAATACTCTTTTATTTAACAAAGCCAACTTCATCATAAAAATTCCCTCCGGCTCCTTCTCCAAGGTATTTTGAGTGGCCAGAGACAGGGAGAAGAAATCACAGTACTTACCACTTGTTTCTCAGCTGCCATCACTGCTGCTGCTGCCGCCACCGTTTGTCGCCCCAGAGCCGTGGTGTTGGTGCAGTCAGGAGGCGCTGCCTTCACACCAGGCAAGTAGACAGGCGGTGCAGCTTTGGGGGCGGTGCGGGAGTGGAACAGCGAGTGGTTGCACGGGTAAGAGAAGGAACGTGAGGGATGTTGACTTGGCACCCTTTGTTTCCAGCCCACTTTGAACTGGTTATGAATAGGAGTTGCTGGTGGGTGGTATGGAGGTGGAGGAGGGGGCAGTGGTGGATGGAAGGCCACAAAAGAGTCCAATTCTGTAAACATGGTTTCTGCAGTGGGAGTGCTGTTAACACGACACCGTCCAGACTGTCTCATTGTCAGGAGGGGGCTTTCGTCCCCAAATCGCTCATCAGGAAAGAATTTGTGAGGATTCTGCAAAGACAAAAACCCAGCATGTAACAGGACAAAGTAGGAAGTAATTCAGAAAGAAATCTCCTAACCTAACACTCTTTGGAACTAGAAGTGCATTAGTATTGTAAATGCCTGGTTGTACCACCTACAACCTCACCAGCACTCAAGGCAACCACAGCTACCATATAATACAGATATTTATGGTTTTTAAAATAAGACAAGAAGCATCAGATTCACCGTGTAAGTTGACCAATAAAAGAATTTGCTTTAACAGGAGTGTATAAACACAAGTGGGATTTTCAGTTTTCCCAGTCCTGAGATGTACCATGCAGACCTACAGTATTAGTTATCACTTTTTCTCCTTTCCAATTCAAGAATGAATAATAATCCAGGTTTCAAGTTACGGTTCTACTCTTCTTGTCATCTACCTCTTTGGCAGATTTTTCTTTCACTCCCAAAACCTGCGTCAGTAAGAGCACCCTGAGTGGCAACAACTCTTGAGAAAAGTATTTATGCATTGCACTTACACATTTATAAAATCACAAACTGCAACTGGTGTTTGCACCTGGACAGCTACGCAGGCATTTCAAAGCACTTGTGCACCTGCACACAGAGTGCTCCTCTTGCACACTACACCATTAAGTCAATTCATTATCTCATACAGCAACTTTTCATACCTGCAGAAGTTCAGCAGCAGCATCAGAAAGCCCGAATTCCCGCAGCACACGGATCTGAATCTCGTAGCTGACTGTGGCGCCTTCTCCGCAGTTGAGGGCGTACGCTCTCTGCACCTGCTCCGTGTGACGCAGCTCCTGCAGCCGCTTGATCATCTCCTTCACTACGAGGAGATTGGGAACTGGAAGGATAACAGAGAATGGGGTAGGGATAACAGAGATTCCTTTCTGAACTGTGAGACAGTAAGGTTGACTGCAATTCTGAAGGAAAAGTCTAACATCAGGCTGCCTTGGTTTTTTTTTTTAAAGCATTCTGCCAAGAACTGTTCAGCTTACACGTGCTCCATGGGAGCATCATGGGATAAAACACATCACACAAATGGTAAAAGCATACACCACTTTTCCAGCTTCTGCTAGAATGAGCCACAAATAGAGCTTTTTTCGTAAACCTCTTGTGATACAGAAATTCCATGATTTGAGGTGGGGGTAGGATATCTTAAATAACAACTGAATGTTCCCTTATGAATTGTACAGGCTGAGAATTCACTGATTTTTTTTGGCATACACTTCATACTTCGAATGCAATTCTATAATCACAAGACCATAACACCACTATGTAACTAGAGAAAGTGCATTTCACAAAAGTTACACAAACTGCAAGCCAACAAAAACCTGTTAAAATTATATTATTTTATGCAGCCATACTGAAATAATTTTTAAAAAACCTTTCCAAAAGAAAGTAGTGTATAATTTGGGGTTTTTATCCTGTTGCAAAACTTTCTCATGCCACTTTTTACTGCTGTTTGACAATGAATGGTATTTCTCTGTGGTGTTTCTGTTCTCACGAAAATGTGCATATCATAGAGAAGACAAATTCAGACACGCAAGTCCTGGCATCTGATCCTTTACCAGCTTTACAAGTGCTTATACTGCCATGAGCAGATGTCCATAATGAAAGCTCATAAAAATTAAACAGATCATACAGCAAGAGCAGTGTAAAAACACCATTTGCATTACAGAAAAGGAGAAAATCCAACACCACACAACTACAGCTGGTCCTTATTCCACAAAGTTTACACTGGTACATGGAAGATAAGTACAAGTAGTGCGAAATATTCCTCTGCCCCTCAGTGGAGTTCTTGTGCTGGGAGGAGGAAGGAACCCATTCTAATCAGTCTTCAAGGCTTGGAAATAAGTTCTCCATGCTACCCTCCAAACATTAAAATTGTTCTGAAAAATCCTGGTTTAACAGCCATATGTTTAGCTACACCCAACATTTTGCTAATACTGAAAAAAGAGGATTTAAAAGAAGTCTGAAGCAGCTCTCCAAACTAGTAGGCATAAAAATGATCTAAGTTTTGCATTAAAAAGTGCTGTATTCTCAAACCCAATTTTTTTTTTTTTTTTTTTTTTACTATTATTTGTGTGAAACACACAGAATAAAGATTACATATACAAAAATACAATTCTCTCAGTTGCAGGATTTCTAATTTGAAATGAAATTGGAAAATATGTAAGGAAACCCAAACACTTGCAGACCCTGGCCTCAAATTAGAACAGGCTGCAGCACAGGCTGAACTCATTCTACTTTAGTGCTGCAGGAAGAGCTCTAAGACACACTGCCAGCAGCATTTATGCAAATACAGTCCTCAGGCAGAGGGTACAACGAGATGCCAGGGACAGATGGAGAACAGCTGAGCTGTAAAGAACCCCCTGTTCTGAGCCCAGCCCAAAGGGCATGGAGGCAACACTGCCCAGCTCTCCCCGCCACAGCTCCTGTGCTCCGTCTATGCTTTACGATGTATTCCTGTACAAGTTATAGGTTTGGTACAAGCTTTAATCTCCTCAAATTAACGAGGCTCCATCTGCCCATCCGAGCAAAGAGGCATTGGCAAAACCAATCAATTCTTCTGCTTAATTACAGAACTAAGCAAAGCAGACAGTTACGAGGACACAATTCCTGTGCTCCAACTATTGGCCAGGCTCAGGGCTCATATCTATGCTCAATTCAAAGGACTGGCAATAATTCCTACCCATTAAATTGTACAAAACCAAGCTGCAGGGGAGTTTCAGATTGGTAAAGATGTCTCATGCTTGCCAACAGAGAACATGAGAACTTTTGCAAAATTTTGGAGACCTTTGAGAACCTGTTAATTTTCTCAACTTCTCTGGAAACTGACTGAGCAAAATGTTACCAAAGTCATATCTTATAATGAAATATTTTATATTCAATTCATGGTGACTATATTTATGCTTTTCTGTGTGTGTGTGTGGGAAGGGAAGTAATGCACTGCTGAGATGCCACAGCTGTAAGTTTCTAGACAAAAAAAATTTATCAAAAAGTTTTCAGAAGCTCCCTTTAGGTTTTATCAAGTTTCCTCCCAAATCACAAGAAGCAAACAAATCAACTTCCTTTCAACATAGTTGACTGAAGGGAGACATAACTGATATACAAAAAGTTTATAAAACATGGAATCAGGAGTGGTAGAGGAAGATGATTGTTTTCTTCTTGGCATGCCATCTTTACTGCTTTTCTAGAGACTCCCAAACTGATCCGTATCTACTGAAATGTGATACTTTGATCTAAAAACTGGTGCCAGAAGTATATACAAATTTAACGAGAGACTGCATAAACTCATGGATTCACGATGCATTCAAAAATACTAACTACAGAGGAAACACCATCCCCCACAGCACAGCTACAAACTGCACATAGCTGAAAAGCACACAGAATTTAACAGGGGATTATTTTTTGAGCTTTCTCTGTTGCGCTTCCAGAGACTGCACTCACTTCCAGAGACTGCTAGAAAAAGGATTTAGGGTAGACAGACAAATCCTTGACCTGATCCAGTATGGCCATTTAAAGGGCTACACATGATGGCCCATCTAAGACCGAATCACCTCACGTTTTGTGGCGCATTTGTTTTTGTATGTTAGCACAACAACTGCTCTTTATGGAATCATATACTGTTGACTTTCAGGCTGTTCTCCACAGAGCTCCCCTCAGCCATCCCACATGCACACAGCTGGTGGCACCTACACAGTGTTTCCCACTTTCTTCACTGAATTTAAATTAAATCCTGGTCATTTAGCTATTGAATCCTGCCCTCCAAAACATTAACTGACCCTTCCAACTTGTCATCAGTTGCAAGTTTTGCCAGTGAATTCTCTATGCACACAAAACTAGATGCTTTCGGAATCCCACCAGGTACATTCTTACAGTCTGACACCAAAAGAATAAATGCATAAATGACAAAATATATTTAGTATATATTTTCCTGGCTTGCCTATGGGGAATATCATGCCACGTGTCCTGAAGACAGGCCATATCTACTTGCCCCCCCCCCCCCCCCCCCAAAAAAAAAAGAAGTTGCTTTGACTTCAAAGCTAAAGTGGATTTGGTAAACTGAAATAAGTATGTTTGAATGCCTACTTCCCATATTTTTCTAGCATACTGAGTTAAGCTGATTTCCCTATCAGTTATGCTCCTCAGCTTTTAATTTTTAAAGGATTTTGCCCTTTTCCAGCCTCCTGGATCTTACCTGGATCTTGGACAACTGGTTGTAGAAAACTGAGAACCCTGTAGAAAACTTTGAGAACAAAGAGCGAGGCTCCAGCAAGTGTTCTACAGTGTCTATCCAGTCCAAGGTTTTTCAGATTGTTTTCTAACTAGTTCCTATGCCATCCCAACCCAGTTAATGTCTTCAGAACAAACCAAAGCAAAGAGACTATGACTGATGCAGTGCTACTCTCAGAGGAAATCGTATCATTCAATAGCTGACCCTCACTCCCCCCAGGCCCAAGCCCCCAGCACTCACATGAGATCAGTCGGCGGAGGAAGTGACCAGCAGCCTTACCTGGGATCTCGTTGGCTATGACTGAGGGAGGACTGGTCTGGTTAGTGCTGACTTGCTGGTGGGTTATCATGTGGCAGCACTGCGGCACCGCGTTGTTCACCATGTAAAGGGTGTCGGGCACATTGGACATTCGGACCATCCGCAAACGAACGAGATCCGTTTGTTCCACCATCATCTCATCCAGCACAGACTGCAACGACAGCCACCAGAGCCCTCATGAAGGACTGCACCCCCCCCCCACATACCTGCTGCAAGCGCAGTCCCCAGGGCACAAATCTAGCAATGGCTACACCACAGTAACTTTTACAGGTCACAAACAGTATTTGGCTTTTCCTTGGCATTTTCTATTCCATTTTCCAGTCACAGTCAGAGTTGAGTCAGACCAAAGAACAGGCAGGCAAATAAAGTTTGGAAAGGTTGCTTTATTTATTTTGTACCTGCCAGATTAGAAGTGACCTTCTTGGGGGCAGACCCTCTGGACTTTGTTTCAGGCAATTATTGCCTGTGGGTCTCAACAGTGTGCCACTGAGTGGAAGGCACGAGTCTGAAAATTAAACATGTTTCCCTCAGATATCCTGAAGAATAGAAAGGGATTTATGCCTACCCTTTTAAGATTCTGATTTAATGTTAAATGGAATTATTTCAAAACATGTGAGGCTAACAGGGAACTAAAAAAAGTAATCAGAAATCACTCATTCACAATTTTTGCATTTCACAATACCTAAACTACGAATAGGAAGAGTAAAGTTATCAGAGATTAAGTATGAGAGTCTTCTCTCTAACATTAAGTGTTTTTAAAAAACAATAACAGCATAGTATGAAACTAACAAAAACAAGTGGGTGGGAGGTGGGGGGTGTGTTAGAATGCACCTTTAGGTAACTGCTAAAGCACTCCCATATCATATACCTGAAAACAGAGTCAAAGTTTTTATCACATATTCTTTAACACATTTTTGTTAGCTTTAATCTTCAATCCAAGATACAAAGATAACAGTTTAACTGGCTATTCTTCCTTTGCTGTTTTAGTGCCACTTCATGCTCTAACTTTTGCACCCAAAATGCAAAGTAGTTTTAATTCTTCCCTCCCTTCAAAGAGGACACCAACAACAACTCGTACCCTTAGAAAACATTTTCTTTCTTAGGCACAAGGCAAGAGCTCTGAATTCATCAGAGCAGTGGTCAAAGTCTGTAGGTGATGTGAACCTACACAGCTTCATCTAATCCTCTTGTTCTGCAGTCACCTGCCCTGATCGGACTCATGAGCTCTCAACTTAAGTCAGAGCTACCTTAAGCGATGGCATTAGTCAGCAACACAACAGGCTCCCATTCTGTCAAAGAGAACGTGGCACATTCCTGCCCCACACAGCACCATCTCCACCCTGTCACCAAACATCAGAGATGCTGCAAGACCTTCGGTTTGACAGTGCTCATGCAAGGAATTAAATAGGGAAGCTACTGCCTGAGAGGGACACAAAGGACTTCACTCAAATTAGACACAAGATATTTATTCCATTTTGTGGAGGATCACAAGATTTTTGGATATTTTCTGATTCAAACAAGAAGACAAAATATCAAGTGTCCTCTGCTGAGTGGAATAGCAGTTCACCCAGCTCTGGTGGGAGCTGGGGAGCCTGAAAGACCTGGCACCAAAGTTGCTGACTAGCTGCAAACTGGGACTCTCAGGCTCTCACCTTGCCATCCGCCTGCCAGGAGGGCTGCCGAGGAGCTGGGCCGGCAAACTGGTTGGAAACCAGGGAGGTTTCCCTCAGAACGCTGCTTTGTTTCCGGTGGAATTTCATCAAGATCTGTCTCGCAAACATTTCAATTTCGACAAAAAAAAATTTTGTTGAAATTTTTCTGACCAGCTCTAGAGACTTGAGCCTGATGATCAATCTTGTAAGTCTTGTTAAATTGAAAATGTTAGTATCTTAGGCCAGTACACGTAAAGAGACACAAAACATACCAAAATCTTTCCCTGTTTACAGAACCCCCTGATGACTCGAATTTGACAAGTTAGTCAAGTGTTGCTGATGACTATTACCTTAGCCTCCTCCACATATGGCGAGAACAGTCTTGGCCGCACATATATCCCAGCATTTTTTTGCCGCAGCCAGGCATTTGACTTTCCACCTTCTGATGTTGGTAGCATGTCTGAAGGAGGAGTACTAATCAGGCCTCTCTTCATCTTTAAGAATCAAGAAAGAGGTTCATGGTTTTTTAAACATAAATACGGTAAAAACCTGCAATAAATGTATTTTACACTGAATCCTCATACCAATGATTTTTCTTTAGCCTTCTCGTAGATTTAAAGAACAGCAAATTTAACTAGAAATGTGCCTTATACGTGTATTACTCTCAATGATAACATTTTATAAGTTAATGCCTAAAACAAACAAACAAACCCAAAACCCACTAAAACAAAAAACCCCCACACCTGAACATTGTAGCATCTGGAGTACAAAGAACCCAAATGGTATTTGTATGAGACTGACTTACTGCATCACTCAGTACTTCACTATTCATGGGTAAGATGTGCTCAATGCGGACAAAAGGTAGAAGTGGAGACAGGATCTCCCTCAGCTCCTCAATGTCCAGATCTCTCCTCTTCACACCTCTTTTATTCACACTGTGAGCAGTACCACTGAGTAAATTAGGCTCTGTGGGAAGGAACAAGTTTACATCAAAAAGTCTGAATAGGATAGCAGGAGTTACAGCACCTCCAGGAAGTTACAAAAAAGGAAACAAAATTCTCATTTTAAATCAACAGCATTGTTCCACAAAATTAACAACTGGATGTGCTACTTAGTGCTGTGGTCTAGTTGACAAGGTGGTGACCTGTCAGAGGTTGGACTCGATGATCTTGGAGGACTTTTCCAACCTAAATGATTCTGTGGTTCATGCCTTAAATCTGATGTGAACATCCATAGAGAGAGGTTCAGTTTATACAAGCACAGGTCATTTGCACAGCTGCCAGTTTTAAAGTGTAAGCCAGGTAGAAAATAAAAACAGTGTTTGGGGAAAAGCTTGTAAAGCTCTATCAAGAACTATGCTATTAAAACATTTGTACCTCCCTGCAATTCCCTCAAGGACTCCCTCCTGCAGCTCCTCTACCTTTCCCCAGCAGTTTGCAAAGACTTATTTTCTACAGAGTCCACTGGGATACACATTATTTTAGCTTCCTTGTGTAGCCCACCTTAGTAAAAAGAATGTCAAGCCCATTCAAATCCCATTCATGGTCTTGGGATACCTATTTGTGCCAGGAGTGAGTACCTTTCTAGAGATGGAAAGATACGATGTATGACACATTCAGGTCACTCTCCCTCCCCAGTTAACTGCCTTCAAGTTTATTTTAGGTATTGTGTACAACCCTAATTTGACCAGCCTCACCCTTTGAGGAAACCTGTCAAACACACCCATCCTCCTTCAGTTCAGGCAGTTCGAGCTCATTACAATCTCTAATGCTTTGTGGCGTTTGAGTGACACCACCACATACTCATAACTGTAAACTCAAGAGTGTGACTGAGGAATTTAGATGAAATTACTAGACTAAATTCAGCCCTAACATGACAGAACTTGACGAAGCCCTTATTTCTGCCTTTGCTTATCGTGTTATCTGATGATCCCAGGAAAGAGAAGTCAGCTGTTTACTTAATGAATGCCACAGAGCAGGAAGCTGTGCAGTTATTCCAAACGAGCGGTTTCTGCCCCAGTCCAGGTCTGTTAATGTTTAACTGGCTCCATTATGTTTTGATGTGCCCTAAGACAAACATTTAGAAAATCTTGGTTTTGAAAATAGGTTAATACTTGCTTGGATCACCAGAAGCACATCTTTTAACTGACTCTTTGTTGCATTTCATAAGACATGTCCATGACAAAGTAGTTGTTTTGCAAACAGTAACAGCAGGTTTCAAAAACATGGCCAGTCCTCCAAAGACAGTAGTCACACTTTACACAGGCAGGTTCTTCCCCTTCTGTTCCACTTGTTGTACTTAGGTGATTGATACTTTGTAGTCTGTATGAACTACAAGCTACTTGCATTTGCTATTTGGAAAATATACATTTAACCTACTTCCAGTATCCAACAGGTGAGATTGCCCTTGAAGTTACTGCTGTAGCAACAATGTGCATCTAGGCTGATAAAAATACATCTACATCTACTTTAGGAAAAACACTAGAGACATTTTTTGGTTTGTTTCTCACCACCTTAGATTTCTGTCAGAGACACATACTCACTCAAACCGAAGTGAAAGGCTGACACTAAGTAAACTAAGAATAAGCCTACTGTGAGAAGCCTGCATAAGCACAGGAAAGGAAAAGACACTGCAGATTTTTTTTTTTAATTTGATGAATTAGTTACAAGAAAAATAATTCTGATAGAACAGGAAATCAACCAGACACAAAAATCAGACAGAGTTGAAAGGATCTCTAGAAGTTTGGTCCAGCCACAACCAGCACCCTCTTCCCAGACGTCCCCAGGAAGAGTACAGCACATTGCCCCTCACTACATCCAGCTGGGATTTGAATACCTCCAAGGATGGAGATCCCATAACTACTCTGGGCAACCTGTTCCAGTCTCTGATCATCTTCAGTTTCCTCTCTTTAAACAGAATTTCTTGTATTTCAGTTAGAGAACAAAAACTTCAAAAAACTAAGTGCATTTGTTTAGTTTTGGCTATACTGTGAACAAAGTAGATTAAATCTCCTTAAATTACAGATTACCCACAAAATAAAACTTTCACAAGTTTTGAGTTATTTGATTTAGTATTGTGTGATTTAAAGCATTCTCACCTCGATCTGCTATTCTCTTCATCAACTGATGCTCTCCCCATTTAATCAGGTATTTCAGAATATCTTGTTCACTTGCCTGGTAAAAAGAGGAAGTCAGCAATCTGCATATACTTAAAGCCACATACGCACAAAAGTCACATACACAGGTCTTTTACAGTTCTAAAGAAACACAACTATAAAAAAGCATGAAGGATTTGCACTTTATGATCTTCTTACCACTTTCTCCTAATATTTTAAGGTATTACTACTGGCATATCACCAACATAATTTCTAGATTCATGACACTTATTGAATCCCTAGGAAGAAGAAAAGGAGTTTTCTAAAGAAGGAGAGATTTTATTTACTATGGACAGTTACAGGTATTAAATTTGAATTACTGAATTTCATTAAAAGGAGCAGTTCTACCTCTGGGTGTTTGGATGCTGTTTAACATTTGAAATTCAGTATCTACAGAGCCTGGAAAGTTATGAAATAACCAACCCCACTAAATTATAATCTATGTGAAGAGAAAGATATTCAGTAAGAATTTAAATAAATAATAATAATAATAATAGTAGTAATAATAATAATAATCATAGAAATAGTAATAATAAACAATAATACTATAAATAAAACAACTTTGCTTTGCTCATACCTATATACATATGCTAACCACAAATCCACTTTAAATAATCTTTAAGACTTTATTCCTTAAAAAAAGTAAGATTGAATGGATACAATTTAAAAAAATCCAGTCATCTTTAAGCTGTAAGAGGCTGGTTGTCATTATAAAGATATCTCCCTTGAAGAGAAATTGCAGCAAAAAATCCAGAAGCTTTCTATCTGTCAGTATGATTTTCCCTCCATAAAAACACACAATTACTGAAGGAAAGTCACACAAAAAAATTCTGCAATACTTGTCAAAAAAGGTATTTTTCTGTCTTTCCACAAAAATGAATTAAGTCTTCTGAATGATTACTAGTTTATCAGCTCCCACTGACTCAAATTAGTATGTATGTTGTTACAGCAAAACTACTACCATTGCATAAATTTAATGAAAAACTCTTAAACATGCAAGGCAAATGTTAGGTTCAGAAATGCCTAGTTTAAAATAATCTTCATCCATTTATAAACTATTATTAGACTTCTGAGCAATAGCATGTACCATGTTTGGGTTGTGTTACAAGCCAAGAACAAAACAGTTTTCTTAATCACCACTTCAATTTCACTTCTTAGGAATTATAAAAGGAGTGCTCAGTGTGTACAAACTCACTCATGAACAATTTAAAATCAGCTACTCCCACGTGTTTCTAGACACGGTATAACACACCCCGCCTCAAGCGGGACCATCTGTATTCTGCATTGCAGGTTACCTGTAAATAGTCAGACTGAATAGCTGTGAGCAGGTGGTCCTTGCTAAGCTCATAGAACACCTCCGAAGTCATGACCTGGGTAAACTCCTCACAGAGGAAATGCAGTGCTTGACGATGTACCCACTTGGAACCGTACGGCTGAGAGCTCCACTTCAGAATGGCAATTAAGGTGTCTAGGGAGATGCTCTCAGCAATAATATCTTCACAGCCTAGGAAACAAAGGCAAAAACCAATGATGTTGTTACAGAGGCACTTCGATCCTGAAGGAATAGTACATATGGCTGAATCTATAATATATGTTATGTATGCTATATAACTCCCAGTGAGCGTAAAAACAGAAGTGCCCTACAGATCAAAGTTGAAAACAGAGTTAAATTCTGACTAAAGGTACAATAATCTTAACAGTGGTTTAGGAGTCCAACTACACAGTCATTTACCTTTTAAAGGCACATGAAGCGTCACATCTGTGGGCACACCTGGATGAACAACTGGGCTAGTTCAGCCCAACCAGAACCTCCTCTGGTTATCTGACTATTCAATACATTTTAAGTTGCAAATTTGAATTTGAGTCACTACTGTTTGCAGTAGATCCCCAGAAACGATGAACTGTAACAAAGGTGGGATTTTCATCTGTATCATTTTGCACAGGGATCCTCCTGAGACAGACCATTGAGAGGAGCAGAAACAAGCTGTGAGTGACAGTGTTGGTACTCAGCTACTTGGCACAGGGTGAGGGCAGCAAAGCATCATTTTCTGACTCACAGAGAAGGCAGGGAGCACTGGCTGGCTGCTCTAGGCCATCACACTGGTATCCTCAGTATCCAGCAGGGCACAGAGGGTGCCAGGACAGGGAAGCCAAAGGGAAGCAACCACCATGCACGCTCATGGTGAGTCTGCTACTGTTTCTTTGTACTCACAGCTACATTAACATTTACTCTTTCACAGGGTACATGTCTTCTGAAGAAGACAGAGGGGACAGTTAAAACTCCTGAAGGGAGATGGAGCAGATTTGGAAGAAATGAGGGGAGATCATAGAATCATAGAGTTAACTGGGTTGGAAGAGACCTCCGAGATCATCAGGATGTACTGTGGGAGGGCTGAAAACATGGGTACTTGGGGTTACTGAGTTGAGACAGATGGTACCACAATGTTGATAACTTGGAGTCTCCAAGACCACTTCGTTAATTTTCTTCATATATCTGGTTAGTACAACGATAGCCATTTAAAGAAAAAAAAAAATCCTATTCTAGAATTATACATTCCAGTCTCAACCCACTACAGCCACAAAATTAGAGCTGTGCTTATGCCCATGAGAGGTCCCCAGACAGTTCAGAGCTGCATGCTTACACTGCAAATTTACTTTTTGGACATCATCATTTTTCTCTCAGTTTCAAGGATACTGAAAAACTAAACTTTGCTGTTTAGAGATCTGTATCATTACTGAGCTCTTGGATAAGCTGAATAAGACAGTGTTTAGCACAGTACTCTCAACATTTAAGACACAGATGGCTCTCCTGATGCTACATGTCTTTGCACTGGTTGCATACAGGTAAGACACAGTAGCAACAATTAGAATTAAAAGAAAAATCTTCTTTATCTACCTAGGTCAACATAGAGAATATACAGCATTCACTCCATTTCCATTGCAACTAATAATGTGAAGGATACGTTATTAAGAAGTAAGTAGTAACAAGTAAACAAGCTACTTCCAATAGGAGGGAATCTGTCAAGGGAGCTACTACTCAGGAGCAGTCATTGGAAAGGGAACCTTAAACAGTAAGGTAAAGAAGAAGGAAGTACTTGAAAGCAACAGTTCAAACATGACTGGTTATAAATTTACCTATCCTATTAGACACACATATTTGTACCTTATACTATAAAATCCCCAATGCAATAATTGTAAGAACAATATTCTGCCATTAAAAATTTACTAAACTTATTCTGGAATGTGTCTGAATGTACACACTGTTTTGGAACCACTCTTTATTTAATTTCTAAAGCAATTTGTGCAAAAAACATCTATCCCCCCAACAGTAATAAATTTTACAGCAGTGCATATTTAAAACAAGCTTTCCTCAACAAGCAGCTGGATGATTTGTTTTTCGCATGCCTGATTCACCTGAGAAAAGGAAGACCATGTATCAGTGCAGTCAGTGACAGAAGGGCTAGAAAAAGCACACACATTTCTGAACAATGCAGAACATGCAGCACTAGGCCATGCATCCCCAGATAGACTCTTCTTCTGCCTTTGACAAAGGGGTGAGTGTTAAGTCATGTTTCAACACACCCCCTTTGTCCTTTACCATTAATGAAGTAATATGGCACTTCTCAGAGCTACCTATTGGGTTACATATTATCATTACTAGTAGTAGTAAGAACAGATGCCTTATTATAGATATTGACCTCTAACCTGTATGGCACACATCAGCCTAAAGTGAGCAGGGAACAGGCAGCGAAGATGGGCTGGAGGCACTGGGGACATCACCCCAGTCATCACTGGTGCAAGTGAGAGTTCTGAAATAGAAATACACTCTGTAGGCTGAGGTACAGGTTAAAGAGACTGCCCCCTAGATGAGGGAATTCTCCAGATTCCTAAAGGATGAAGTTTTAAGACTTTAAAGTGCTGGTCAAGAATCTGAGAAACAGCATTAAACAAACAAACAACACAACAACTAAACCACCCAAAACCCAACCTATCATCGAAAAAGCTCAAAATACTTCAGCATATGTCAAACATTAGTAAAGGAAGTCTGAAGCTTTTCACTTCAGGATCCATTTTTACTTAAATACTTAAGGGTTCACATTGTATTTAACTTTGTCAAGTGAGTCCCTCTCATCTGCATTTTGGGGCTCAAGAAAGGAAAATGTTAAGTTAGCAACAAACCTGGCATGTTGAATGAAAGCTCATGACTAGATGCAATTTGTTTAAAAGGTAAGTTTGACTCCCAGGAATAAGAAACACAGTTGTATGAAACAACTCTTTAGAGTCTTCTGCACAGTGCACTAAGCCTTGTCCTGCTAAATCCTAATGCAACTTTTTGCATGCAAGATGACTTCAGCAGGCACTGCATCCCCCTGAACTCTAAAGATCACAGTTAAGGACTGCTCGATTTCAAAGGCAGTATGTAAACCCACTCCTGAAATCAGTCACCAGGAAACTCAAACTGCAAGAGCAGACTATTACCTCAAAGGGAATGCCATTCCTAGTATTTCATCTGGCATTTATTTTTGAAACAATAAGGATGCCTGACCCTGCAAAAGACAGAAAACTACATTTCCATGAGAAATATAGTTCTAAAGGTCTGAGCAATGCTGATTTATAGAAACAGTGCATTGGCTCAGGCTGAATTATTCTGTCAAGTCCAATTACTGCAAAACTACCAGTGATATGACAACATCAGGTGAAAAGCTCATTAAGGATGACTAGCAAATGAAACAGTCCTTTTCCCAAGTAATTTTAGCAATGGGTCAGAAGTGCAGGATTATTAAAACTGTTTCTTCTGAAGTAAGCATGAGGTAATAATTAAAGTGTTTTCTGAACACCTAAATAAACTGGGGCAACCCAATTCTAGCTATGGAAGGCATCCAACTTCTTTTCTTTGGCAGAAGGTTTTTCTGCTTTAACAATCAGCCACTTGGCAAAAAAAGTAGTCATCTAATAGCCACAAGTTCTCCACAGTGGAATAGAGCATTTTTCTCCTATGAATACTGTTCTTTTAATATTCAGGCAGCAACAGCCTTCCTAAGATCCATTTGCAGTGTCCCAAAGTGTCCCACAGGCTTCTATGATCATTAGTATCTCTCAGAGATTCAACTTGGACTCTAAAAAAATGAAATATCACTTTTGTATTTCAGACAAATTAGGCTATTCCATGCACTCCTTCTGCTGGATACCAATAGGCCTGCCTACAAACAAGCTCTTTCTTCCACAATTCTCTCTCAAATACGGTTTCACAGCCCTTCCAGAAAGAAACAGCTTGAGCCCATTCTAGCTAGTAGCTTGGGATCAAGACAGTTGACAGACCTACTAAAGACAAATTAGGTGCCTCCAACAATCAACAAAAGTGGCATTAAACAAAGTTTTTACTACAAAATTTTCAGCTTGATTTAATGCATTCTGTGGTGAAGAGTTTCCCCCAAACTTGTACAAACCAGTGGAGCCAAGGGAAAAAAAGCAGTAAGAATTCATCTTAACATCAAACCGGAATCTAGAAGCTCTTCTATGTTTTTTTAAGTTTGCGACATTGAGACCATCTAGCAATCAGGAACCACACTTTTTGAGTTTGCTGGCATGTAGAGAGTGGCTCAGACCATTATTAAAATAGATTGTCATCTTCTTATACTCTTACACTCCGTAACTCTTGCTCATCTGTCATGCTGGTGCTTGGGTGGCCACTCACTAAGCTAGTAAATTAATTTCCATCAATCCTTCTTCCAGCAACATCAGATCCCAAACATCACAAACTCTACAGCCAGCACAGAGAACAAAACCAAGGAAACTATAGCAGGAGGAATGGCAGCAGTACCAAACAACCTGTGGCAGATTCAACTGACCTCATACACTTGAGAGATATGGCAATTGGAATTTAGGTTCTCCATAACAGTACAAAAACAGCACAAGCAAGTCATAAGACACAGTACAAACAGGAACTAAACCTTTTTAACTGGTTATCACACAAGCAGCAACTCCGAGAACATCTACTTTCCTCTAACCGTATTGAGAACAAGGGATCTTGTTCAACTTCCACCTTCTGGTTGACGGCACTTTCCCAGTCTATTAATATTTATTGCCTCCTGGCAGCACTGGATTCTCTGTCTTCAAGGGATGCAACAAATTCCTAGCTTTTCCAAGTTCTAATGCTTTTCGTTTCTATCTCCTCTTGAAATGATTTTTAAAACATATGCTTGAAGCAGATTAAGTTAATTGATAACTGATGCCAAGACTGCAATTTGCACTATTTCCCACATTTTAAGACACTGAAGCACACACATTCTGATTATGTGAAGGTGTAAAACTGTGTCAGTGTTTTGCAAAAAGGAAAACAAGACCAAAGTAGTCCTGGAGATAAAGGGCTCAGTGGGCCACAAGTGGCCAAACACTGCTGAAGTCTATGGCCAAGTTTGGTATGTTTTTTGAGCTATTTTAATCCCTCTGCTGATTTTTCCAAGCACAAAAATTTACGACATTCATGTACTCCCATCCCTGAAAGGCTGAATTCAAAGTACATCTATTATGACATTACTAATGTGTATAGTATTATATTTTGTTTTATTCAGCACTTCTGATTAATCCTTAAAGCAAAAATACAATACAATATAATACAACACAATACGGTCTGAAGCTCAGGCAGCATTTTGTGTTATGCTAATCACTCTTTGTCAGTGAAAACTCTTGTGTTGAATCCAGTACAACACAATATTCAGCTATTAAAAATAATAAATTAAGGAGCAGATGAGCTTCTATAGCTGCACTAGTGATAAAAATGAAGATGAGGGAAGATGGGAGCCCTCTTCAGCAGGGAACAGAAGACCTGTTTACCTGGAAAATGGAAAAGGCAGAGATATTCAACAACTTTTTTACCTCAGTCTTCACTAGCAAGTGCTCCAGCCACACCATCCAGGTCACAGAGGGCTAAAGCAGGGACTGGGAGAACAAAGAACTGCCCACTCTAGATCAGGTTCAACACCATCTAAGGAACATAAAGATGCACATGTTCCTGGGACCTGATGAAGTGCATCTGCAGATCCTGAGGGAACTGCGGGATGAGGTGGTTAAGACACTATCATAATTCAGAAGTTACAGCAGTCCAGCAAAATTCCCACAGACTGGAAAAGGGGAAACATAATTGCAAGGTCCTGCATGTGGGTTGGGGCAGACCCAAGCACAAATATGGCTGGACAGAGAATGGACTGAGAGCAGCCCTGAGGAGAAGGATTTAGAGGTACTGGTGGATGAGAAGCTTGACATAACGCGGTAATGTGTGTTCAGAGCCCAGAAAGCTGACTGTGTCCTCAGCTGCATCAAGAGGAGTGTGGCCAGCAAGTCAAGCATTCTCCCCTCTGCTCTACTCTTGGAGTAGAGGGCTGTGCCCAGCTCTGGTGTTCTCCACCATAAAGAGGACACGGACCTGTTGAAGCAGGTCCAGAGGAAAGCCACAAAGATGATCAGAGGCCTGAAGCACTTCTGTGAAGACTATGATGGCTGAGACAGTTGGGGCTGCTCAGCCTGGTGAAGAGAAAGCTCTGGGGAGATCTTAGAGCACCTTCCAGTACCTAAAGGGGCTCCAGAAAGCCGGAGAGAGAATATTTACATGTATGGATAAGGACAATGGCTTTAAACAGAGAGGGAGGGTTTAGGTTAGGTATTAGGAAGAAATGTTTTACTTTGAGGGTGGGGAGGCTCTGAAACAGGTTGCTCACAGAAGCTGTGAATGTCTCATCCCTGGCAACGTTCAAGATCAGGTTGGATGGGGATTTGAGCAACCTGGTCTAGTGAAAGGTGTCCCTGTCCATGGCAGGGGGGTTGGAACAAGATGACCTTTAAGGTCCCTTCCAACCCAAACTATTCTTTGATTCTATGATTTATATTAATTTATACTTAATCATGCCCAATTTATTTCAAAGTTATAAGTGCCAGACTTTTTCCTTTGAGCATTCCTGCTGCACTGATATATAACTGATACACTTGCACCAATCTCCCCACAATATATTTATGTGTATTTAATATTTCTACCATGGGATTCCTGGCATTTCAGTATTTCAGTCCTCCCGAGATCAAGAGTACTTTTGATGTCAGGCAATATCTGCTTCTAGATCAAAGACTGTGATACTGAATATGGCTTTAAAATAAAGTTTCTAAGTTCTTATGCTTGTCAAGAGTAAACTCAACCCCTAAAAATAAAAGCAAAGCAAAAAGTCTGAAATAGAGTTATTTTTTGTCAATTCTTCTTTGGAAAACTTTTTGGAATCAGCAGGCAAAAAAGATTCTCAGCAAAACTATGTCATAAGGTCCCAGTATCCAAATGCGTTTCAGAAAAACATAATGTACCACCACCTCAGTGAGACTACTTATGACAGTGGGCAACAGGGCTAAGAAGCAGTAGAAGATTCACATACTTAATACTGCTATCTAATAAAATTAAGTCAAACTTCCCTGCAAAAGCAGTGGTTATGGCAGTGCAGTAAGACTGGAACTGGGGATTATTTTAACGACATCTGATGAATGAGACTAGTGAACTGATCTGGTTTTAATTATTTTGTTACAGAAGAGGAAGAAATAAGTGGTTTTTAAACCCAATCTTTGTGAGTCAATGTGTTAAAATGATTGCAGCAGTACAGCTGACAGAGAGTAGCAAGGTAGCATGAAGACAAAAAGGCTGGAGCAGAGTGCAGAAATAGGAGGCAGAGCACAGTAAGGGATGTACTAAGACCTCCTGGAGAGAGCTCTGATCCTCACCACCTCTGTGCAAGCAGTGAAGTGCTTCACTTTTTGACAGTTAACATATATCCAGCACCCCTAATAGCAGTCTCAGTCCTATCAGCTCTATTGACAAGATATGATTGCTGATTAGTTCACTTACTCAAATTAGTTCGAAGATTCATTTCAGTTTCTCTTGGAAAATAAGTGACAAACCTCAGCTAAAACAAATTGGGATAAAGGCAGAGGAAATTCTAAATAAAGCTGTCCTGCTTTACTTGGACAGTAGAGTCACAGTACATGTTCATACTATCACTGACTTCATCATAGGGAAACTATCTATTAAATTACAATAGTCAGAAAAGAGTATCACTGTGTTAGCAATGGGAAAATTTCCATGGAAATAATCAAAGCTGAATCATCTGCTGAAACTGAAGAAAAATTACAACATCTGGATACTTAGAAAGCTCCCTGAAGACAAATCAAACTAAAATCTGTTGAAAATAAAAACAGTTGATCAGAAGCCTTAAAATACATCAACTTCACTTGACACTCAGTTACAAACACCCAGCCAAAACCGAGTAAATGTGAGCAAAGTGAATTGGAAAGAGTATCCAGACTTTAACGTAAATGAGCCCAAAATATTTTCCAGGAAACCAGGGAGACAAGCCTTAGCAAGTTTGCAATTGGGTAGCATGAGTGAACTGAAGTAAAAAACTTGAGCCAGGGGGTGTGGAAATCTAGAGAAGAAACATTAGACGTAGCTACTGCGAAAGCCAGCTGATGGGATCAGTCAGCACTTGGGCAAGACTGGCCACCTGCTGCACCACAGAACGGAAAAACACAGTCAGAGGTCCAGGCTTAGGGACTTCACGAGAACTGCCTGTTCGTGGTCTCCAACACTGACACGATGCTGTCTCTTGCAGCATCCCTCTGCATAATAGCCAGAAGTCAGAAGTTTGAGTGACCGTTTCCAGCACAGAAGTCTGCTAGCTGTGAAATCAGGGAAAGGGAGGGACACTACTGAAATGAAGACCTCATGTTAAGTATTGTATCAGTGAGGACAAGGTACTACATTTAAGTGCAGAAATAAGAATGGGGATCACTACTAAAGCACATACTTTGTTAAGTGATCTCAGTCAAGTGCAGGCATATAATTTTTCTTGATCAAATAACCTTCCTTTTAATTTTGATTATAAGATTATACCAGAACAATTCTTCAGTGACTGCACAGTACCAATGACCTAAACATGAACTCTGCAAATTAAGTATGAAACTATTAGATTCTGACTTCACTGGCATGTTGAGATCTTCTACAGAGTGCTTACTTCTCCTGTAGCTAGGGAACACAGCATCAATTTTGTAAAACTCTAAATAGTTCAAGGTATTCAAGAATTTCAGTGTCTGAAGGGGTGCAAAATTTACATTTGCTAGTATTTGATAATACAATACACTTTAACACTTGCTTGATTTTACTGCATTTCTCCCCTATGTATAACAACTGTCCCACCCCTCAACCTCACCACTTCTGTGATCAGAAAGAGGCTTACTAGGGAAAGAAAAATCTTGATAGATCACTACATCCCTCTACTTTCTCCCAATGACCACCCCCAAAACTCTACAGCTCTGGCTCATCCAGAGGGCCCCCAAGACTGAGCCTGCTCTGCTGCAGTCGCTGGTTCCAGCCACCCAAGCACGCTGTCGAGGTGCTGCAAGCCCAGAGCAGCTCCTCCTGCTGCTCTTTTCACTCTCCTAGAAGTAGTGCTGGGGGAAAACCTCCAGGGTAAAGTTAAGATCGTGTTGCCACTGACTCATACAATATACATTCCAGAGCAGCACCATTCTGCAGTGCATTACTGAAAAGAGTGCCGGCTTAGGACACACTGGTCCAAGCATGCTCAACTTAAAGTGAGCAGAAATAATGAAACTCAGCATCAAATGAAACATCTCTTTTTTTCAGCATTTACTAACACAAAAATAAAGCCCTTTCCCTGTCTATAAGTTTACCTAAGTTGCTCTTCTAAGTTCTCTGTCACTGCTTATCTGCTTTGATATAATTGACACTGCTTAATCAGAGCACCTCCAGATCACAGTTTAGGTTTCCAGTCTGAGGAAAAGAACTGCACCCTTATTCATTTATGAAACTGCATAATTATTCAGTGTCTTACTGAGAGTTTTGTTCACAGTTAAGTTCCCTCATTAGCATTCTCTGAGCATGTTAAATCCTTTCAGCACTTGGGTATGTGCATGCACCAAAACTGAGAACCTGTATACTCCTATCACCTTTTTAATTTCAACCCATTTTCATTTCTTGCTTTCAGCTGGCCTACTGAGTTGTTCTCAAGTACTATTAACTTGTAAATACCACACAGAAATGAACTTAGTACCATAGTTCAACTATCATGACACTTCTTGCCCCTTCAGCATTCCATTCAACATTAACCTTCTAGGTGTACTCAGAGGGAAACAACAACAAAAATAAGAAAGATGCAGACAGACCAGAAAGGGTCCAAAGGAGTGCCAGAAATATGACCCAAGGGTTGGAGAATCCAGCCTCTGAAGAAAGATTGAAGAAGTTAGGTCTTTTCTCCCTGCAGAACAGAAGGCTCAAGAGGAGCCACCCCTCATCACAGTATTCCAGTACCTTTAGGTATTGTGGGGCAACTATAAAGAGGACAGAGGTTGTCTCTTCACAAGGAGCCACATGAAGGGAACAAGAGACAACAGGTACAAGTTGCACTGGAAGACATCTCAATCCAAGATGTTTTTGCAATGAGAACAATCATTCCCTGGAACAACCTCCCCAGGGACACAGTGTAGTCCCCATCACTAGAGGTTTTCAAGATATGATTGGACGGAATGCTACATTATCTCACCTAGGCTCCCTTTCTCACAACAGGTTGCACCAGATGATCTTTTGAGGTCCTTTGCAACCTGGGCTGCTCTAGGATTCAATGATTCTGAGCCTAAGAACAGCTCAATCACATCCTGTAGCAGGTTACCTCAGATAACAAGTCTCATTTGATTTCTGCCAGTTTTATTGCAGTAGTTATTTCAACTTTTAGCATGATCTGAAAATTAGTTTCTAATGCCAAGCTCTACATGAGCTAGTTTTATTATTAGTTTCCCATATCTTTCCCATTCTCAGTTTCATGTACCTATTAGGAGAGCCCATTACAAATACAATCTCTTTCTGCAGTGCTTATACCTGCTCTTTTATGTCTACTCAAGTTTCCTATTTACTGAAACCTCCTTAACAGTTTATAAGGTTTCAATCTCATCAAATTTAATTTGACAGCTAAAAGTTACAGATTTACAGATCTACTGTAAAAAGTCACTTTTGTTAAAAAAAAACAAAAACCAAGTTTAAACAAATCATGTTGCTGATGTACCAGTGAATTCCATTCTCCCTTTCTCCGCTCAAAAGTAAAATTACCATTCCCCACAAGCAAGGCCTGAAACAATTCCATACCCCATTATGTATAATATGGTCACTAAATAGTTTAGACACCAACTGACAAAATTGCAGGTAAAGCTCCTGCCACCACATGAGGTACCATTACTTCACCAATCAGTGCTCTGACACTTCAGAGATCGCAATGACCCTGGTCAGCCCTTATGTGCAGGAAGTTGTATGTGATCAAGATTGTAGTGATTGTCAAGAATAATGGAAGTAGTAAAACTTTCTAAACTTTATATCTGAAAATACTGACTGCCCTGCCTTCAGTTCTGTACACAGAGAAGCAGATATTAAAGACCTAAAACTAATGCAATTAAGCTGCTTACATTTACTTTCCAACAGCAAGATTGAAGGGTTGGTGCTCCCCCTTTGACATAAGCTACAGAAATAATCATTCAAGTTTACAGCCTTGTTAACACACTGGGACACTTCCTAACAAGTCCAAATATTTCCTCCTCTCATATCCTCTCCCTATAGTTTACACCCAATAAATGAATTGCAGAAATAGACAAGGATCAGAAATAGCAAGACCAGTTATGCATATTTGATATAAAGAGCATGTGTCAACAATGTGCCATATAACTAAAAGCTCTTATATGGCATTTCTTCTGCCCCTAGAAAACAGATGCACTATTGACAACTTACAGATAGAGAACAAATTCCTTTTCTAAAGGAACTGTCAGCCACTGATAGCTGACAATAAGCATACTTACACTGCAAAATAGCTAAAAATTGTTCTAGTACGGTCATATGTTCTACAGCAAGGACAGTATTACATACCTTGTGCAAGCATGTTAAACTCCAAGAACAGTGCTATGTGATAAAGCTCCATAGCTTCTTCAGCCCTAGTCATGTTCAGTTTTCCTGCTACAAGAGCCTGAACTTCGCTTAAACTGCCCACCGAGGGACTGGAGTGCAAAACCGAGAGGTCCACCACATCTGTATACATACAGTTCAAAATGACCTTAGCATATTTTTTTGGTATGATAGATTCATCCAATATAATTCTAGTTGGAGTTCGTAGAGTTCGGTCTGTGATTTCTTCACCAGTTCGTATCCTCCTCTGCAGCAAGTGACGAAAAAACGGAGATCGTGATGAAATAATAGCTTTGTGAGCTCTGAGCTCTTCATCTAGACAGTTCTGACCTCCACCAAAAGTTTCCACTAAGTCAGAGTTGGATGAAAAGCTAAGAACCACATCATAGTAGCACATATAATCAAACAGTGCGCGCATGTCAACATCTAAGGAATTCGGTGTTCCAAACTCTTCACTAAGCTGAACAAGGATATCAACATTTTGGAATCTTGAATCCTCCATTCCAAACTCGCCCGTATAAAGGTAGTGTAACAAAGCAGAAAACATAGGCATATCTATGCCAGCTGTGTTAATATCCATTATTATTTCTGCCCCATATTCCGGTGAGGAAGAAAGCAGCGTTTTAAAAAAGGGACATCTTGCCGCCAAGATCGCACGATGCACAGGAAAACAAGTTTCTTGAAATATTAAGTCTACATCAGTACAATATTTGTACTGATAAAGTTCAGCCATGTCTTTTTGTAGCGTCCTGGCTTCTGGTCTTGCCAAATTAGCTTGTAGATAAAGTTCCTTTAAGGCTGACGTTCCTTCGTATTCTTCTACTAAAGCATTAACATCTCTGACATCCCAGCCCGAGAGGAGCTCGCGCATCTGCTTGGCGTGATCAGCAGACCGGCTCGATTTCCGACGCTTAATGAATTTCTTCTTGAGGGTGGCAAGGCCAGAGGTTTTCTTTTTCTTGTCTTGAGGCTTCTCATGGCCATGGTCAAGGCTATACAGCTTTGATTCACAGCCATAACCTTGATGAGAGTAGGATGATGTCCCTGAAAGCAAAAACGAAAATGGAACATATTTATTCTTTAAATTTAAAAGGAAGGTCCATAACATCTAAATAGTCAATCTCTCTGCAGGTTACACAGATAATGACATGCACATCAGATAATCTGACAAGTCGAAAACCTGATTGAAGCATTTGCTGGCCATTAAGAACAAAACCTTTTTTTTTTTTCCCCCATGTACAAAGATTATTGTTTGCTGGTTTTTGGGGTCAGATGTGGTTTTTTTGTTTGGTTTGGTCATACTGTGGTCATAACATTAAAAGTGTCTTGTATTAACTTTTTTAAAGACTAGTATGACCTCAGTGAAATAGTAGTAAGGCCCCAACAAAGTGTTTTTCAAATTCTGTTCTAGCATTAAGGTATCATTTCAACAAGAAAAGTATACCTGGCATCAAACAGTTATAGCCATAAGAAAAAAAAAAATAAAGAAAGAACGCAGTACCAAAACATTCAGGAAAACTGAGGACAATGAATTACTTTCACTGCAAATTTAAAAAGAAAATAAAAATTCTGTCATACGATAATCAAGTAATGCTGAAGTCAAACACATAAAATGGGCTCCTTTCCACAGAACTACAGATGTTAATTTGTGCATAGACACCATCAGAAGAATATGGAGAATAAAAGTTTTATTGTATTAAGATTTCCTATAATTATTTTTCTCCATAAAAATAATTTATAGGGAAGTTATGTTATTAACCAAACATATACTGAAACAAAAAAAAAAAAATGGATCCCCCCTCAAGATAATGTGTTCCATACCTGATCTGTTCTCTAAAGGAGCCTTTGCTATCAGTTTGAGCCTAGCTGCTACACTAACACCAATAGCAATTTAGTAACAAAAAAAATGTTAGAATCTGCACTTCTGCTAGTAATGAAAAACCGAAGTAATGTTTTAGTAAAAAAAGTAGTTAAAAAACATAGTTTCAATGTGAAAGTCATCCTTCTTTTTAAGGGTTATTTTCTAATTTAAGTTTATTTACAGGACTTTATTAGTTCTGTATAAAGAGAGCCAGATGGTGAAGCACCTCAGACATGACAATAAAGGAAGACAGTACACAAACCAAACTCCTACTTCTGGACCAAAGAAGAAACAAGAACACATTTGCTCAATAACAGGTTCATCTGAAATAGTATTTGTCCCTTTTCTGTCAGGACTAGTTAACATGTTTCCATTCATACACTTGTGTAGCTTCACTACTCGTTGCCTTTTTTTTATTATATTTAAGTCCGAAGCGCATCCAGAGTGTTTGGGGCCTTTAACAACTTATTTTATCATGGCATTCTCAGAGTTCCACTTGTTTCAAATAGGTTTGCTGTGATGATGTTTTGCGATGCTATTTTGACAGTTATGTTGTGAGACAGCCTGTTAAAACACAGTGCTTTTAGTTACCACATTATTTCAAAGAAGTATTTCTTGAACTTTGAAAGACACAAGAATAATTTTAAAGTCCTATTTGAGAGCGTGACAAATGTAGCAATCTAAGATTTCTGTAAATTGTGTTATTGTTTAAGCTTCAATAACTGTAAGTAAACTCACACAGTGGCTTTTATGCCAAGCTAATTAGAACTCCCACAAAGCATACAACACAGTGGTTTTATGATTCATCTATTAGTGAAAACCCTGGGAAGGAACTTTGCTTTATTTGAGGAAAGACATCTAAGCTACATTAAAATTTGCTTGATCATGCAACATATTATTAATCATATTGAAATTTCAAGACATGAAAAAATATCCATTTAAATGAAAAGAACAGCAGTAACTCAAGACAACTTCAACAGAGAGGTTGTGCTGCAAAATCCTCCATAAAAATTCCTTCCACATGCTATACTAGATATGAAAATTAAAAAGTAGAGATTCAGCCTCCTGCTGATAGATACAAGTTTAGAATTTCTGCTTTATTTAAAGTTTCGATTTCATTTCACAATAAAAGTTTAACTACACTTCGGTCACTCTATAATGACAGATTCTGCTGCAAAAAAACACCAGCTCATTTCTGTTTGAAGTATTTTGGATTCTAACAGCAAATTTGAGTCTGCAGAACGTTCTCTTGCATTCTACTAAAGAAAAACTAGGACACCTCAAGTTTCAATTTCTTTCTTCCCTGAAGGCTGCTCTGAGGTATTACTTGCACATGAATCACCACAAAATGCTAAAACGTCATTCAAACCTCTGTGAACCCTGAGCTACTTACAAGATTTGGCTCTGGAAGTACTGCAAACAGTGTTGTTAACCCTTACAAATACATAAAACACTGCTACAGAGGCACCACCGTGCAACTGCTTTGTCAGAGGCAGAAACAGATGCACCGGTATTGCCTCTCTGGGTTCACAACAGCTGGTGGCTCCACATCCCTCAAAAAAAGAATCTGGAAGAGAACCTTTTTGACCTGCCTGTATTCCTTCATAAGGCAGCAGCACTACAAGTAGGAAAAAAAAATACTCCCCACTTCTACACTAAAAGGCATCAATCTATTAAATGCTGTTCAAAAGTAATAGCTCCTTCATGCCCTTAGACCATGCCTAGCTTTGAACAGGTAGATATTTACACAAACTGAAGACTACCAAGAGAAACTACCTGGGCACTTGACAATGAAAAATGAGATCTGTTTAGTCCTTTGCATTCCCACACATTTGAAAATCTAATTATAGAGCTCTATTTAAAAACAAACATCTTGAATAGATGTACCACCCTAGAAAATAGTGTGAAATCCTCCACCTTAATGCTTTAGACAAAAAAGCAATGGGATGACTAGTTAAGCTTTCACTAGAACAAAAGTATTTCTTTACAGTAAGCACATTACACCATTTTCACTGATTTATCTGCTCTTCATAAACTGTAAGCAAGTTCAGCATGAAGACAACTAACAATAAGAGCTCATACTACAAAACTACTGTGCTTTGCCAGATCAGTTCTCAGCTTTGTGTTCATCCTACATTTACAACGTAAGATGGTGCAGTGCTTTAACAGTAAAGCAGCATGTCTAAAACAAACCTACAGGCCTAAATCCAGTTGCCAGGAATAAGAAAACTAAAATATGTAGCTATTATAACTCTATTCCCCAGTGCTACTTTGGCAGTAAATAGATCTAATGCCTTCCACATAAGAAACCCCCCACAGTACAAAAAAGAAAAAAAAAAATCCACAAACCCCCCCAAACTACAGAAGTTGATATAACATTAAGACAACCGATGGAAACCTCAGCTATCAATTTTAAGATATACCTCTTTTCTACAGAGACAACTACACAAACCAACCACCCAAGCAAAATCAGAATGAGCAGGAGCCAAGCGTCAAAAGAGAGAAGCAGAGCTGTGCACGTGTAATGGAAACAGCACACCCATGGAATCCCATAATACCAAAAGATTTCAGCAACAATCTCACCCAGACCACTCATCTGCCTTGCCTAAGATGAGACAAGCACATGCTGTTAGACCTTCCTCAAGAAGAAGCTCAACCACAATTTTCCATAGGCAATGGGGGTCAGTAAATTTATTGTGACATATTACATAATGGGTTTCTATTTTGAGTTTAATAACGAAGGGTATCAACTAAATCTTCCACATACCATGTAGAAAGTTTCTGGGGAATTTAATGAAACCTTTGGAAATCTCTCCTTTTCAAATCTGTTTAAAACGTGTTTCAGCACGCAGATCTGCCTGTTTCCAGGCCTGTAACAGTTTCTCTTCACTCAATATAGGGGCAGATTAAAAAACACCAAGACATGTAATAAAAACATTTTAGCTCTGATTTTTAGAAAGTTATATGTAAACTGGGGCAAACCTTCTATTACTGTTAGCTACAATACACGGAAAATATGTAAACCCTTAAGGGGAACTTTACAGCACAGATATCCATGATGTTAGTACTAAGTTCTTCCCTGACACTATGACTTGCACACATGGACTTCTTTGCCTAGAGCTTGGGTCCTTAAATGTAACAGTTTGTGGCCTGTCCTCTACAAAGATCTGAGTAAGGAATGCCACAAGAGCTGAGACAAAAGAGAATGTGTACAAAGCAAATCTTCCTCTGCTAAAGATAGCACTGTGCTTTCAATGGTGATTAAAAAAGAAGTAACACTGAATATCAATAACTACTTATTCAGTGTTGCAAACTGAGGCATAAAGAAGAAAGACATTCATAAACTATTGATGTTATTTACTGCTAAGATCCTTCTTCAGGTTGTCAGGGTTGGGTTTTTTTAAGGAATATTTATCTTCTCAAAAATTGCCTTCTTATAGATTCATAATGTATTTATTATTTATAGTGTGACAGTACTTAGATCTCCACTGAGGTATTTTTGTATTAGACTGGAAAACACATAAAGGTAATGCCTGCCCCAGTTATGATTGGAATAAGGAAATAATTTCTTAAGGGCCCTTTAACTCATGTTTCTGGCTAAGCAAGGTTCTTGCTTGTAAATAATACTGTTAGGACAATAAGTACCCCCATTCCCCATTTAAAGGCACAGGAGAAGGAGGAGAAGCTGTCTTCAAGACTGTTTGCTACTTTAACGGGTTTATTACCAGAGACATCCCTTCTAGCAATAAGGAAGTAATTCACTGGGACACAATGCCACTACTACAATGAATATTGATGATCAAGAGTTTTACATGCTCTAACACACTTTCACAGACAATCTGAGGAAGAATAGAAAGCGGTAACAGAAAGCAATTGGCAAAACTAGCATGCAAGGTTTAATTATAAAAAACCCTCCACTTATTTTAAACAACCTGGCAACTGTTTACTAGCAAATGGCAGATCAACTCATTGCATACATAGGCCAAACAGATGGACAGGACCGAATTTCATGCACGATTGAGCTTGAATGGATTCAAACTGGTGACCTAGAAAATAAAAGCTCTATACAACATTTCTGCAAGCAAATCAAATCCAGTGCATACACAATCCAGCAAGTCATTTATGTAAGTGACAAGATAGCTGAAAAGAGTTACCTATGAATGTCTGTTGTGCCTGTGAATTTCCCCCTACCCTTGGGGAACACGAGTGAGGGTAGTTAGATGCATTAGCACCCATTTTCTTCAGTCACTCAGGCATTCCGCCTGCTGGCTCTTCAGTGCATAATCCCATAATCCTTTATAAATCTTCAATCCCAGGTCCAGCATTCTGCTCCTCCATTTCTGAAGAACAAAAACACCAATTAAGTACTTTGTTATTTGTTCGTCAGTAGGCATTACGTGATTTAGATATAATAAATTAAGCTTCCAACGCATAGTACTTTCATAAAATAAAACCTTTAACACTTCCAAGATCGCTTTTTATTTGAAGGGTTTTGAACTAAGATAAAAAATACTTCTTTCCCCCCCATGATGACTTGTAATTTTCCAAACCGTTCACAAATGATAAATTTTTAACACAGAACAAGCGTTTCACAGTTTTTAGCTATGAAGTCTCCAAGCAGAAGTTGGTCTAGACTAGATATGCTCCTTTGACTATACCAAGAAAGACTTTTCATACATGTTTATATATATTCCCACAATGTTAAATAATCACAGATTGAATTACACTGATTGAGGAAGCAAAATAAGCTGATCCCGTTGGAGGTTACACCATTATCACTGTTTTCAGCTGCATTTTAATTTTGTAACAATTACATAGTTCTCATTCAGTACTGCTTTTCAAATTTAGGCTTGAAAAGACCAAGAAGTAGGTTTATAATAGGAAAAATTAGGCATTTAAGTATTCATTGAATGTTTTTGTTGGGCATTTGAAAACATTTTAGGAAGTCAATTCTGAGGTAATTCGAACAAGGATTCATTGCTAAACATACAACAAGCACATTCTAACTTATTCCTATGTTGGCAGCGCTAAATTATTAATATTACAAAATGAAAGTTACCACACGAAGAAGTGCTACTGTCAACTGAACTGGTGTGCCCTTCAAAAACACAAACATGCAGATAAGAGAGTGATATAAAGGTAAAGTCTATACTAAGAATTTTGTAGAGTCCACTGAGTATTGTGAAGGTGTAGATTAATTGTACTGTATTGTCACAGTTGCACCTGTATTTGCTATATGCTCCCAAATTTATCTCCTTTCTCCGTACATCTGTGGCATGTTAAATTGGCCAAGAAAGTGACATGCAAAGGCATGTGTTTCATGGAAGCTGCAGCATCGTCTCCTCTCCCTACGTTAATACTCTATTTCTGGCACGAGGAGTTCAGAAGAGGGAGTTACTGTGAAGTGCAGAGGTGAGATGTGATTCTCAATGCAGAGACACATCTGGCCTCCCTCAGGCAAGAACTGCAGTATGCAGTGCAGATCCTGGGGAGAAGAAAGCGAGAGACAGGTCATGAAGAAAAAGGCTGTAAATTGCTGTAGGCACAGAACTGGAGGGAACAAAACCCTCAGAATTTAAGGGCTGACTACACAAAGAGGAAGAGTTGAGAACGGTCTGAAAACCTGGCTTACAGATGTGGTTATTCATACAAAGGCGAAACACAGGTGTGGGACTGAAAACAGAGTAAGAGTGCATGATTTCTATCTATTTGATGCCTTAGCACAAGCTTCCTAAAAATCATACCTTTTGGCATTTATGGTCTATGACATCGGATGTTTTCAAAAAGCAGCCACAACATGGCACACTAGGCATGATGTACAGGCAGAATCACTGCTCTGGAGAGTGGATAGACTGGGTCGGCCTCACGCAGCTGCAGGCTGCTGGTCACCAGTGGAATTCTGCTACGGCAGGAGACGATGATAACACCCCACTCCACAGGCTTGTAAGTGAGCAAGGGGGTGCTCCCATCCCTGCCCTCCCTAGTGAAGTGGTCAGGTCACCTCCACTGCACACAGTTTTAAACTTGTCTCCATGCAGATTCAACTTGCTACGCATCAGGAAACAAAGATAAAATACATCCCACATGAATAGGAGCCTACTCAAGATGAAGACAGAACCAAAGCACATGTAAAATGGGCAGCATCACACCAGCAAACATCAGTATATTATCTCAGCAAACACAAGCTGTTGGATCAGTTCAGTCTTAGCCAATGCATGAACTCATTTTCTTCCTTGTGCAGAAATAAGCTAGCTATTTTAAGATACCTGAATCCATATGGATGCAGATCTCTTCCTCGTACATGAAAAACTCAAGTGACTTAAGAAAAAAACACTTAGAAAATAATTTCATTAAAACAGTGACACTCCAAGTGATATGTATACCCACCCAGAATACGCTGTTTAAATGTGGTGTCAATTTCCAGACGGAATTAATTAAACTCAGGACAAATTTTGTGGAGATAAGAGTCACCTTTCAGTTTGAATGTTAACTCTCACAAATAAAGGCCAGCAACTTGACTAGATATTCCAACAACTTCCCTTTTCTCAGCTAAAATTGGACTTTGTTCATTTGGATTTAAGTCCTGGAATAATGCCACTGTCATTCCACTTTTGTCATCTGCATTCAGCTGTGGTGTGATAATTCGTCTATTAGATGTCTACTAATAGTTTTCAGTTCTTCCTGACACAGGAAAGAGCCCAGGAGCTAAGTAAGAGGAAAAAAAAAAAAAAAAGTGTTGAGGTTTTTTTCCCCCTTTAGCAAGAATTCAGTATACCTAACCAAGTCTCAGGTTTGAAGTTAATACCTTCCACCTCATTCCACTTGGCAACAAGCGTGCCCCAAAAGATGGAAGGAATGCGATCAAGAAATATATGCAACTGTTCAATACCATTAGCAGTCAGTGCTTGAATTTGCAAACCAGAAATTAACTGAGAAAGGAAGATCATAAAAGGTTCCTAAAATACATGATACAGAAAATAATTTTATTCAGAGGCTTCCCACAACAACATTACACATTAAGCCCAAGTGAGTATCATATAGAATGAATTAATTCACTGAATTTAAAGTAAATTCCACACATTGCTTGGTCATGCATGTGCAGGTGAATTTCTTGAGAGTATTTTGCAACTTGAATTCAAGTGTGTTGTAGTTCATAATGGTGTACTGAGACTCACAGCTCATAACTGATCATAGCTTCGGTTCCACTCCTATCCTTTACCTCACGTATCAACCAAAAGCAAAATTCTCTTATTTTTTAATACATCATTAAATTTTACAAGATAACATTGTATAATCCATGTTGTGTTTCCTAAACAACTTAGGCTGGCACTAGTGATGAATTCAGTCCTGCAGGAAGCCCTGCCTTCTTCTCCTCAGTCTCATATTCACTTTTCCTATCTTGTTTGTTCTGTCCCAAATATTCTGCGGACCAGACAAATTGACCCACATTAAAACCAACCTAAACAAAATCTTTAAACAGTATCAGTCACCCCAATTTGTTTGCTGTGGCATCAAGTGAATACTTGCACGAGCACAGGTGGAAAAAAATCAACAAGAAAAGAAGCCAGTAGAGTAGGATTGCATCTTTTAACACCGAAGTGTACTTAAACCAGTCATGGATTTAGGTGCCTTTTTTTGGTTGGTTTGTTTTGATAGTGTCCACTTCAGCCTCCAGACCAAACCTAGCCTATCTGAACAGAAGTCAGTCTAGCACATAACCTGCTGAGTCTAGTACAAAGGTCAACAGATCTCAGTTACTGCAAAAGTGCCAAATCAAGAATGCTGTTTCCCCATGGTGACAGACAGTTGTAAAAGGAGATGAACATAAAAAGAAAGAAATTACTCCAAACTACAAACATTTACATCTTTAGTTGCAGAATGACAGATTTCATCTTTCCTTGCAGAAGTTACCCTGCACACCAAAAGTTTCCCTATTTTAGCTTATCTGGAGAATTTTTTTAATCACATTTTAGGCTCAGAATACAGTAATGGAATTTTGTTTGTTTTAAAAACTACCATCAGGTGAACATTTTCTTGCCTATTTATTAAAAGCTTGCATGCATCCATGCAAGCATTATCAAAACGAAACTAACTTCAGCATCTGTTGACCTACTGAAACAGGACCTCTTGTTGAGAGCAGTGATACACACACAGATGTGCTTTATGTGCATACACAGGTACACAGGATAAAACTTAAACTATGTCAAAGCTTGCTTAAAAAGGCCTGTACTGCAGAAAGAGTATATGAAGTGTGTTGTATGAAACCAGGAAGCTTTAGAAGCTAAAATTATCATCCCAAATGCTACAAAAAGCACAGAAGTGACTTTCAGATTATAGTGATACTACGAATAGAAATTAAAACAAACACAAATCTAGCTAGAAGTTTCAGCATCTGAAATAAATTTCTCAGTCCTCTCAATACTTATCACATTGAAAAAAATCCTAAGAACCTATGAAGACTTGCATCTGAAGTATCTGGGCTGACAGCCAGGAATTCCTGGATTGGGAATTTTGATTTAACAAAAAGTCTGTGTACAGAATGGACATCAGGTAACAGTGACACTTTGTTTATAGTCATCCCACAATATAAACATTTCATAAAATGTCCTGTAGTCCACTGGAATCCAATTAATATAAAGGCGAGGTGGAGAGTGCTACAACATGTTTTACAGCCAAAATCATTTGGCTCTTTCCTGTAAAATTTTTAAAACTTTTTGCATTTCTTTTGGAGTTGCTGCCATAGGATTATGAAATAGCATAATACTAAAACCAAAGTAGGAAATTATATCAAGTACATGCACATACTTGTACCAACGTGGTATTTCAGGTTTTCATTTTACCTAACACATTTTAAATTTACTATGAGTAAATGACAACACAAGCATACCTTATTTACGTTTGCTTAGATTTTTATCTAGACCAAAAATGTTATTCTATTTTGCCCCAACAGCTCCTTTCAGGGAAGTAAAACTGTAATGCAAGATGAGATTACAAGATCTAGCAATAAACTGGTACACTGGGTTTGGGGGCAGGGGGGTTATGGTTGTATGTGTGTCTTTAAAAAAAAAAAAAAAAAAAAAAAAACAACTAAAAAAAAAAAATCAAATTTTAGAAGTGCCAACCCCAGTAAGGAAACACATCAACTATATTTTAGCAAGGACAAGCCTATTTCCATAGAGATTTGGTAGATCAATGACTAAAAGAGAAAGAACTTGTGAGGGTGAACCTCTAGTAGTGTCCCACCAGCTTGGCTTAACATCCTGATCCTGCCTCCAGCAGAGCCCTGAGCTATCACAAAGGGATTCTGGAACAATCCCATGCTCAGAAGGACAGTTTTACTCCACTGAGGAGTCTCCAAAGCCAGACCTGGCCATGCCGGTTGTTATGGAGTACCACTACTGCAATTACAAGCCAGCAACATCCAAAGGGCCAGGCACTTAAAAATTAACACAAAGTTGTTTGTGGTTGGCGTTCCAACTATTTGTTCAGATGTGCCATTAATACCTACCTCATCTTTCTTACTATGCTACTGGAACATGATTCTCCAAGGAAGAGGAGCTGACAAGAACTGAGTATTACTTGTCCTGACCTTCCTCTTTTTCCATGAATGAGGCACTCAAAAGAAGTACTGGCATACTCGGATTTTGGAGAGGTCATAGTCTCTGACCTCAGAAACACACGCTAAAGGTCGAATGCATATCGGACAGCATGTCTAGTACAAATTCTGTAACTGGCCAGTAGTTACAGAAGGATCAGCTGATTATCTAGACTGACACATGCAAATCCACACAAAGCCTATTTTGACTCCTTTCTTGAAACCAATCAAGCAATCAACCCTTATCGTTATTCAAAATTAACTGGATGACACAATAGTAAGATGGAGCCAATAGCGCTGAAAGGTTCTGGTTTGGACTAGTTCTGTGCAAAAATAAGGAATGGATAATGTTCTTCATGATGTGGGCAAATGAATCTGTATTATTTCATGATTTACTGTAATGGAAAGAAAGAAAATCCAATAAGCAAAATACCAGAAAGTAAGCCACATCAGCAGTTACAGGCTCAAGAGGGCAAGACAAAGCAGATATAGCTAGATTATGAAAGTGACTGCATTGCTTAGTGCTTTGCTGAGAATCATGTGTTCTAGCTATCACAAAGAACCCTTTCTTAAAGTTAAGCATGAAGTTTTACACCACTTTCTCCTTCATGAAGTAGTATGCTTCTCCATTAAGAAGCTCTTTCAAAATCAAGGCAGCAAAACCACGACAGTAGTCCTGGCTTGTTATTTCTAGATTTGTTGAGAATCATAGGACTGAATTTTAGGGGGGAAAACCCTAAAACAAACAACCTGTAGTGATTTTCAACATATTCTCTCAGAAATCAGAGTGAAAATTAAAAAAACTACACTCAAATAGCATGAAAATGTGTGTAGTCTTGAAGGCAAGTACATTTCAGAAACTGAAAACACTAACAAGCAAAAAAACACCTCTTTTCCATGCTGTCTTTGCAAATAGTGTTCCAAGTAGGATTTCTGATAAGCAGCAAAGCAATTCAGAGGGTGACTGAACATTTCACATCCCAGAAGCAATTAAACAATGTCATCAACAGGGAGCAACAAGTCAAATCACTAATCTGTGGAGGCATGGGACATCAACATATTTATATTCTTCTAAATACAAAAAAGTTCCAGCGCCTAAAAGAATCGAAACACACAAAGCACATACAGACTAAGTGACAGCAGCACAATCCTGCACAGAATAGGCAGTTCCTCCCCAGTGACTTAAGTGTTTCCACATCCTGGCAAACAAATTTTAAATTTTGATCTCTCTACATCAGCAATCCTTCCAGCTGGTTCCAAAAACACATTAATTTACCAGAAGTCTATTCTGATTGATAACATTCACATGAAAGACTTCATTAACGTTCCTGAAGATGAATTCAAAACACTTCTTTCAGCCACATCAGCAAGAACTCACTCATTGCCCTCTAGGATTCTCTTGAAGTAAAATGACAGCATGTATTCATCAATGACTCTCGATCTGTTAACTTGAAAGGAACATTATCTGATTTAGATACAAAATGTCATTAAATCTACTTTGTAAGAAAATCAGAGAAATTCTATCCACTAAATTTTTATCAATATCCCTGAACAGAGTAATTAGGTATGAACATATCCTTTTACAGAGAAATTAGGATAATTAATTTTAGCCACTCTAGAATAATTGCAACAGAGTCTGACACACTGAAAAATTTTGAAAAGTATAAATGTGTTTCAGAAGGCCTCCTCTAAGCAAATATCACCCCCCTTTTTTTTTTTTTTTTTAAGAATAGCAAATACTCTTTGGTTTATACATGAAAACATATCAGCTGATTAAGATCAAAAAAGGAACCTCCAAATTACATGAGAAGTACCTCAAAAAAAGGATCAGACCTATTTTTAAAGTAAAGTAGTCTGCAGTTTTTCTTTCTATCAAAGTTCAGGCCAACACTTGATTGCCCTGTCAGGCACCGACCTAACTCAAGGAAATTTCAGATAGTGGGGTCAGATACCAGTCTGGTAAGACCACTGCCCTCCTCAGTGTGTCTTCAGATACTGCCTGTCCTTTATTGCAGCAGTATCCTGAGTCACCTGCTCCTTTTCCCCTAGGGAAAAGGCAGAAGTGAAATAAAAGTAAGAACTTTCCACATGAAGCTCTCCCACCTTTACATGTATTATTTCATGGGTTTCCTGTTCAAATATCCCTTATCTGTCAACAGGATTTGTGTTTCTTATGGAGCAGGGCAGGCAGTCTTCCCAATTCATGGATTTTTATTCTATTCAGTCTGAGAGTACCCCCCAAAATTCCCTGTCTCATTAAAGAACAGGAATTCCTCCTCTTGCTCAAGCTGTGACCCAACCACAATGTGACAAGCTGTTTTCAATTAACAAGTCTACTAAGATGGGGAAATCTTGGCTCAAACCCCAACCATAAGGAAGATCCATATACCCTACAGTTTCCTTGTACTGCAGACATTTTCCCTTTTCTCCAGGCTCAATTATTTCACAGAAAACCATTTAGTCTGAATAAGGACGCAGGAGCTTCCTGTACACAATAGTGCCTGTAAATTCACTGCACAGTTACAGTCACCACACTTCCCCTCAGAACATGTTTCCTCTGAGAGCACATTAGTTACTAATGAGACAGTCCAAGACACTGTGCTCTGTACCTACACGAGTAAGCAAGCAGCACTCCTCCCATCTTATGGCTTATTGTTTTCAATTATCTTCAAAAAAGCATCCTTTTGATCACTCAGCTTTAGTACCCTTATTAGTTTCCACAGCCTTAGTCATCTCTGGTGATGACACTGCTTGAGGTTTTCACAACAATAGCTCCAACACCCCAACATTAAAGCAGACTAAAAAGGCTTGGACTCACATACTGATCAGCCTTCCCATATGGGTGACCTCTGTTAATGTATCAGTTTAAAAATTACCTCTGTCTTCATCTGGCCGCAATCAACTCTTCCTCCAGTCAGCCAGCCATTGAATCAGTAACAACATTTTGTGGTATTTCTGTTGCTTGGAACATCATTCCTCATCACTACGGTGTTTCGATACAACCCTCTTCCTTTATGCACAAGCTTCCGAGATGCTTGGTGACAATACACATCTACTTTCACTGAAAAGCTCTGCCTGTGGCTAAAAAAAGCTATTACCGATATTGCTGTATATTCAAAACAATTTTCTTTACACTCCATGCCTTAATACGTCACCATTCTTTTTGTTCTGTACACCATCCTCTCCATGGATCCTTTTGTCAACACACAACAGCACACTTCCCCCATTCAGCCTTTCCTCTCTGATATATCGAAAGTTTGAAGTATCAGTTGCCAGCATCATCTCTTACACATTTAACACTAATGGGTTCATCTATTTACAACACAAAAACTGGAAGGTGGAACATGGAAAGGCGTAGTAAAGAATTCAGAAGGCAATCTAGTACAGTTATTTCATGAGACACAGGAAGTCTACTAAAGAAACACTGATTTTCCTCATTCAAGAAAACACTAAGTCACAGACATAAAACTGACTCATTATAGCTACAATTCCAATAGTTTTGACAGTAAGTCACAAGCCACAACAAGTCTTGGATCCAACCCAAACACAATTCCAATCTGGATTCAAAATGCTTTATTTGGTGGACACAAAACAAAGTGTGTTCATCACCACTGCGGTTCCTCACACATTTCTTCAGCAGTAGTGCTCACCACTGCTAATACCATCTTCCCAAAGCTCCTCCACCGTGTCAGCAACTAAACAAGGGATGTATCCTCTTCAGTGGAACTTAGTTCTCTCCAGTGTAGTTAGCTCCCTGCACCAAGGAATGGAAAGGATGTCACCAAAGGAGGAAGAGCAGCAGTAAAAGGTTACTCGCTCCCCACAATCAAATGCAACATGCAGTTTTACTAATCTTTCTAAGTAACATTCAGTTGGCACAGTCTTCAAAAATTAAAAACATTCCCAGTCCCATACGCTCATTCCTATTGTCCCCTTTCATTGTAGCAGATGTTTGGGAAGCCACGTAAGTCCTGACTGGACTATGTTTTGTTTTCAGCTGATACTTTGGTGTGGCTGGAACAGCCACTTCCCTGAAGTACAATGTTAGCTCTATCATCATTCAGCCACTTTCAAAGTAAACATCTTAATGTAAGTAAGAGTAAGACCACTCTTGCAATATGTTGTTTCTCCCACACAGCTCTTAAAAAATTAGCAGTAGGAAAAATCATCTGCAAGGCAAGGGCAGTCTTAGCAGAAAAAGGCCATTGAGACAGCAGTAACTACCACTAGGATTCACCATGACAGTGCTCACTGTAGCTAACTGGCTGACTGCTGTTTCTTCTTTGCCCTGTCCTTACTTTGGTCTGTATTTGTGCAGCTTGTTGCTCCCTTCAACTAGGTCTTGGTTAACAATCCTTCAGATAGCAGCCATCACGACTAAAGAGGTCTGTGGGGGTTGGTGTTTTTTTGAAGGCTTGGAAGATTTTAAATTTGCAGTGACAGAATATATGCACCTAGGTATTAGTCATAAAGGGGAAACATAGAAAGCCAGGCCTATGTGCATTTTATTATTCCCCTCAATCTAGTGAATTCCTCCTCTGATGGGGAGAAGCTAACTGTGCATGCAGGACTCACTGCCTGTCAGCTCCTCACAGGTATCAGACTGATCTGACACTACCACTGAAATCAAACTAAAAGGGAACTGTACTTTCCCCTCACTCTGCTGCTCCATCCAGCCAAGAGGTTTTCTTGCTCCCCCTCACGCTACAGACAGAGATTACATGATCACCGAACAAGTAATTTGCAATGGCTGATCCATCACCCCACTGCTGGAGGGGGTGACAGGTGATAGACAGGGAAAGGGAGTTCTTGCAGGTTGGTCTGACAGGCAGCTACAGCTGGAACAGGAACCTACAGCTGTCAATATGAAGACAGCAGACTATTCCTACTGAACTGTCTCAACTCCACAAAACTATACCTTGTAACCATCCTTTGCATTCTCTCTGAGGGGGCTCAGTCTCAACAAGTTACTCTGGTTCTGGTCCCAGGCTCATCGGCACAGCCCTCCTTTGCAGGCACTGTTTCTGAGGCTCCAGTTTCAGTGCTGACACTCACCTTTTCCCCTTGTCTCCTAACATCCACTGCCACTCCTAAGTCTATTCTGCTCACTGAAGCAGGCAGCAACACAAAAATCAAATTGTAAAACTCATTGCACATGGTATTTATACAACAATTGGCTTATTCAATAGCTTGTAAACTGGTTATGGACTGCTGTCTCCCTGAGTAGGCCTGAAATTTCTAGTCAAACCCATTTAGACACTTTTAACAAAACCCTCCACAACTAGCACCTTATACTTGTTCATGTACATCAAGTGTATGCTAGGATGTAAACAGTTATTTAAAAGCTTGCACATTTGAAAGGTTTATCCTTTGGTTGAACTCTTCTATAAGGTCAATTTAAATTCATTAACTTCAGCAGAAAATTTTAAGAGCCACACTGATTTCACCAGCTAACCTTTGTATCATAACATCTGATGTCAAGAAATCTTTTTATGCCACACAATTCAAGGACTTCAGACATTTTGAAGATTGATACTTCACTACATGCACATGAGAGCATGCACAGTAGCAAAATACACTAGCATTGCAATGCTTCCCCTGAAGTACACTTCTGATACTTCCATAAACTATCAGAAACCTCAAAAGTTATACCAGTAACTTAAGCTTCAGTGGTTACATTAATTAATACCTACATTTAGAT